>NC_041406.2:105493073-105793073 GCF_900747795.2 Erpetoichthys calabaricus
TGTGTGTGTGTGCACGGCTCTCTCTCTCTTGCGCTGCCTGCCTGTGTGTGTGTGCGCGTCTGTCTCTCTCTCGCGCTGCCTGTGTGTGTGTGTGTGTGTGTGTGTGTCGCGCTCTCTCACTCTCTCTCTTGCTTGCTGCACAGGAAATGCACAGGGAGAGACTGAACATGTACAAACCGAAAGGGAACCTGGCTTGTTCGAATACCGAGTGTGTGGTCGTGAACCGAGGCAAAAGTTTGGCGAACTTTTTGGTCGTAAACCGATTTGTACGTGTACCGAGACGTTCGTGAACCGAGGTTCCACTGTATCTGCATTTCCTAGCAGTTTGTGAAATATAATTATTCTCTCTTTCTAGCCACTCTAGAAATTTATATAATTTTAAGTAACTGCTTTTCCTGCCATTCCCAGAAGTTTTGATTTGATTGTTCATGCTCTTATCACTAATGTGATAAATGGGATGCGTTTCAGACAATAATCTGTCCATCCATCCATTGTCTCCCGCTTATCCGAGGTCGGGTCGCGGGGGCAGCAGCTTGAGCAGAGATGCCCAGACTTCCCTCTCCCCGGCCACTTCTTCTAGCTCTTCCGGGAGAATCCCAAGGCGTTCCCAGGCCAGTCGAGAGACATAGTCCCTCCAGCGTGTCCTGGGTCTTCCCCGGGGCCTCCTCCCGGTTGGACGTGCCTGGAACACCTCACCAGGGAGGCGTCCAGGAGGCATTCCGATCAGATGCCCGAGCCACCTCATCTGACTCCTCTCGATGCGGAGGAGCAGCGGCTCTACTCTGAGCCCCTCCCGGATGACTGAGCTTCTCACCCTATCTTTAAGGGAAAGCCCAGACACCCTGCGGAGGAAACTCATTTCAGCCGCTTGTATTCGCGATCTCGTTCTTTCGGTCACTACCCATAGTTCATGACCATAGGTGAGGGTAGGAACATAGATCGACTGGTAAATTGAGAGCTTCGCCTTGCGGCTCAGCTCCTTTTTCACCACGACAGACCGATGCAACGCCCGCATTACTGCGGATGCCGCACCGATCTGCCTGTCGATCTCACGCTCCATTCTTCCCTCACTCGTGAACAAGACCCCGAGATACTTGAACTCCTCCACTTGGGGCAGGATCTCGCTACCAACCCTGAGAGGGCACTCCACCCTTTTCCGGTTGAGGACCATGGTCTTGGATTTGGAGGTGCTGATTCTCATCCCAGCCGCTTCACACTCGGCTGCGAACCGATCCAGAGAGAGCTGAAGATCACGGCCTGATGAAGCAAACAGGACAACATCATCTGCAAAAAGCAGTGACCCAATCCTGAGCCCACCAAACCGGACCCCCTCAACACCCTGGCTGCGCCTAGAAATTCTGTCCATAAAAGTTATGAACAGAATCGGTGACAAAGGGCAGCCCTGGCGGAGTCCAACTCTCACTGGAAACGGGTTCAACTTACTGCCGGCAATGCGGACCAAGCTCTGGCACTGATCGTACAGGGACCGAACAGCCCTTATCAGGGGGGCCGGTACCCCATACTCTCGGAGTACCCCCCACAGGATTCCCCGAGGGACACGGTCGAATGCCTTTTCTAAGTCCACAAAACACATGTAGACTGGTTGGGCAAACTCCCATGCACCCTCCAGGACCCTGCTAAGGGTATAGAGCTGGTCCACTGTTCCGCGACCAGGACGAAAACCACACTGTTCCTCCTGAATCCGAGGCTCGACTATCCGACGGACCCTCCTCTCCAGGACCCCTGAATAGACTTTTCCAGGGAGGCTGAGGAGTGTGATCCCTCTGTAGTTGGAACACACCCTCCGATCCCCCTTCTTAAAGAGGGGGACCACCACCCCGGTCTGCCAATCCAGAGGCACTGTCCCTGATGTCCATGCGATGTTGCAGAGGCGTGTCAGCCAAGACAGTCCTACAACATCCAGAGCCTTGAGGAACTCTGGGCGTATCTCATCCACCCCCGGGGCCCTGCCACCAAGGAGTTTTTTGACCACCTCGGTGACCTCAGTCCCAGAGATGGGGGAGCCCACCTCTGAGTCCCCAGGCTCTGATTCCTCATTGGAAGGCATGTTAATGGGATTGAGGAGGTCTTCAAAGTATTCCCCCCACCGACCCACAACGTCCCGAGTCGAGGTCAGCAGCGCACCATCCCCACCATATACAGTGTTGACACTGCACTGCTTCCCCTTCCTGAGACGCCGGATGGTGGACCAGAATCTCCTCGAAGCCGTCCGAACGTCATTCTCCATGGCCTCCCCAAACTCCTCCCACGCCCGAGTTTTTGCCTCAGCAACCACCAAAGCCGCATTCCGCTTGGCCTGCCGGTACCTATCAGCTGCCTCCGGGGTCCCACAGGACAAAAGGGTCCTGTAGGACTCCTTCTTCAGCTTGACGGCATCCTTCACCGCCGGTGTCCACCAGCGGGTTCGGGGATTGCCGCCACGACAGGCACCGACCACCTTACGGCCACAGCTCCGGTCAGCTGCCTCAACAATAGAAGCACGGAACATGGCCCATTTGGACTCAATGTCCCCCACCTCCCTCGGGATGTGGTCGAAGTTCTGCCGGAGGTGGGAGTTGAAGCTACTTCTGACAGGGGGCTCTGCCAGACGTTCCCAGCAGACCCTCACAACACGTTTGGGCCTACCACGCCTGACCGGCATCCTCCCCCACCATCGAAGCCAACTCACCACCAGGTGGTGATCAGTTGACAGCTCCGCCCCTCTCTTCACCCGAGTGTCCAAGACATGTGGCCGCAAGTCCGACGACACGACCACAAAGTCGATCATCGAACTGAGGCCTAGGGTGTCCTGGTGCCAAGTGCACATATGAACACCCCTATGCTTGAACATGGTGTTCGTTATGGACAATCCGTGACGAGCACAGAAGTCCAATAACAAAACACCGCTCGGGTTCAGATCAGGGGGGCCATTCCTCCCAATCACGCCCTTCCAGGTCTCACTGTCATTGCCCACGTGAGCATTGAAGTCTCCCAGCAGAACGAGGGAGTCCCCAGAAGGTATGCCCTCTAGCACCCTCTCCAGGGACTCCAAAAAGGGTGGGTACTCCGAACTGCTGTTCGGTGCATACGCACAAACAACAGTTAGGACCCGTCCCCCCACCCGAAGGCGAAGGGAGGCTACCCTCTCGTCCACCGGGGTAAACCCCAATGTACAGGCTCCAAGTTGGGGGGCAATAAGTATACCCACACCTGCTCGGCGCCTCTCACCGGGGGCAACTCCAGAGTGGTAGAGAGTCCAGCCCCTCTCAAGGAGATTGGTTCCAGAGTCCAAGCTGTGCGTCGAGGTGAGCCCGACTATATCTAGCCGGAACCTCTCAACTTCGCGCACTAGCTCAGGCTCCTTCCCCTTCAGAGAGGTGACATTCCATGTCCCAAGAGCCAGTTTCTGTAGCCGAGGATCGGACCGCCAAGGTCCCCGCCTTCGGCCACCACCCAACTCACATTGCACCCGACCTCCTTGGCCCCTCCCATAGGTGGTGAGCCCATGGGAAGGGGGACCCACGTTGCCTCTTCGGGCTGTGCCCGGCCGAGCCCCATGGGTGCAGGCCCGGCCACCAGGCGCTCGCCATCGAGCCCCACCTCCAGGCCTGGCTCCAGAGTGGGGCCCCGGTGACCCGCGTCCGGGCAAGGGAAAACGCCGTCCAAAATGGTTTTTCTTCATAGGAGGTTTGTTTAACCGCTCTTTGTCTCATCCCTCACCTAGGACCAGTTTGCCTTGGGTGGCCCTACCAGGGGCATAAAGCCCCTGACAACAGAGCTCCTAGGATCATTGGGACACGCAAACCCCTCCACCACGATAAGGTGACGGTTAAAGGAGGGGGACAATAATCTGGGTGTTCTAAAATATACATTGTCATAACTAGTTTGACTTATTATTTTAAAAAGCATTAAAATGGTCACTGATCTTCAGAAAGAAAAGAGAATCAGGTGGATTTTGTTAAGCCTGGTTCTTAATGATTGCAGAATTCCTTTTTCATCTCTACTCAGGAAATCTCAGGAGGTGAATGCTTTTGATTCTAAAATGCAATAAACTTTAGTGAGGCAATAGACTGCTTGAGTTTTATGCGCAGTAATCGGTTGATCAGTTATTTAAGCAGTGCTCTTATGTAGCATCTATCTTAATGAAAATCACAGCTTTCTTTAGAAAGTAATCATTAAAATCAGTATGTAGCCAAGATTATTGAATTGTTCAAGAAGCAAGCTTTTTTCATAAGAAAAGAAAAGGTTACTATGGAATTAATTTCAATAGTAATTGACTTTGGAGATTAGTTTTTTTCTTTCTTTCTTTTTTTTAATTGGACTTCTTTCATTTTTCAAATGGTTTCTCTTGGTGCCCATCTGTTCTATTTGTTCACATTTTTTTACCATATGAGCAATGAGTGCCTAGTCAAGTAATTTTATTTAAAAAATAGCTAAAGTAATTCATGAGTCATTGATCTTTATTTCTCAAATTTGATTTAGACTCAGTTTTCTTTGCTTTTAATTGTTCGCTTATAATAGCCTAAAAAAAAGAAAAAAAAACAAACTATGCTCTTGACTACTGAACAATGTTAACAAAGAAGCCCTACCATGATCTTTACATATTTTATAAAATATTTTACTTTTTATTGTTTTTATTTTTATTGTTTAACATTTAGATTTAAGTATTGTGTACATTTTTAGTCCAGAGAAAGATGAAGATGGCAGTCTTGTCATTTTAACATGTGGCAGTTTCATGGGATCATTATGAAGAAATGTGCCTCATTCGGTGTCAAGGAAATTAGTGGTTGATTTGTACCATGGAATGGCTCACAGGGATCACAGTCTGATATGTGGTTTGTGGTTCTGTCCATGTAAATGGATAACATTCATACAGTAGACTATTGCTGTTAAGGTCCATAGTTTGCTGTTTGAGCTGTGGTAGACAATTTTATTGACAAAAGTTTGATTACTAACGTGTTGTTGGGTCATTCACCAAATTTGTCTAAGCATGTATTTCAGAATAATCCACAGTCTTGATTTTATGCTTACGATAAAGCAGCCTCTAATCTTATCATAAGCTCAGCATTTCGTGATTTTGGTCTTTTTTTCTTTTAAATATTAAGAGTCAAATAGTATTTATTGGGAGTTGAATTTTGATTTGTTTGGTATTTTCTCTTTTTGATCCTGCTTTCCTTTTTTAACTTTGTGATTTTTTAAATTTTTTTTCTCTAGTTTGACTATCAAGTTATTTGTTATACAAGTTCAACTTAATTTTATGTAACTGTTATTTTCTTTATTGTATAATTTTGGCTTGATTGTGTATAATGCTATTTCCCTCAAATAAAGTAAAAAAAAACAAAAAAAAAAAACAAAAAAAAATGTTACCATCCATGACTACTGAGAACATGAAGCTTGTGCATTTGTCTACTTTTTAGTCATGTCACTAAACTTTGTTGTTCTCCATGGACTGGCCAATGAGTATAGCTACAACCCTTTTAAAATTAAACTTAGTTTATGCCCAGTTTCTTGTTAAATTATTGAGGTATGTGCTGTTCATGAACCCATTTTTCTGAAGCCTCAGATGCCTCCGAGACCAAAGTTATGCAAAAGGTCCACAGCATAGGGTAGGTACTCAGCAACCCTTGTGCTAGTGCCTTGCTTCCAATCAAGAACTATAGAAAGCCATCACATATTCTGAGACCCCATTTCCTGTAATAGCAGTAGGTCCAATAAATAATGATTGATTGCATTCACACGTTAGGATTTTTTCTTTTTTTGTTCTTATTATTTTTGCTATTTAACATTATAATTCCCATCTTTTGTTCACTATATTAATTGTTACACAAACAAAATCAGTGTTTGCCGTTAAAATTAAAAGCTTGATGCATTCATTGATCATTGTTTACTACTTAATACGGTAATCCCTCCTCCATCGCGGGGGTTGCGTTCCAGAGCCACCCGCGAAATAAGAAAATCCGCGAAGTAGAAACCATATGTTTATATGGTTATTTTTATATTGTCATGCTTGGGTCACAGATTTGCGCAGAAACACAGGAGGTTGTAGAGAGACAGGAACGTTATTCAAACACTGCAAACAAACATTTGTCTCTTTTTCAAAAGTTTAAACTGTGCTCCATGACAAGACAGAGATGACAGTTCTGTCTCACAATTAAAAGAATGCAAACATATCTTCCTCTTCAAAGGAGTGCGCGTCAGGAGCACAGACTGTCAGAAAGACAGAGGAAAGCAAACAAATCAATAGGGCTGTTTGGCTTTTAAGTATGCGAAGCACCGCCGGTACAAAGCTGTTGAAGGCGGCAGCTCACACCCCCTCCGTCAGGAGCAGAGAGAGAGAGAGAGACAGAGAAAAACAAACAGTCAAAAATCAATACGTGCCCTTCGAGCTTTTAAGTATGCGAAGCACCGTGCAGCATGTCGCTTCAGGAAGCAGCGTCCCTTGTATGAAATCAACTGGGCAAACCAACTGAGGAAGCATGTACCGGAAATTAAAAGACCCATTGTCCTCAGAAATCCGCGAACCAGCAAAAAATCCGCGATATATATTTAAATATGCTTACATATAAAATCCGCGATATATATTTAAATATGCTTACATATAAAATCCGCGATAGAGTGAAGCCGTGAAAGGCGAAGCGCGATATAGCAAGGGATCACTGTATACCAAAATATTAAAAATATTGAAAAATACTTTGTTAGTGCAACTAAGGATCTGTCTGTGCAATTTTATTTTCTTAGCCTCAGTTTGGCTTGACTAATCACTACTCACATTAGCAATAATTTGAAGAATATAGTAATACCTACAGATAATGAGTCATGGGATAAATGACCAATCCCTCGGATGCATGCTTTTTGCTGATTACATTGGGTTGTGTAGCTCCAGAAAAGAAGTGAAGAGGAAGTTGGATGAATGGAGAAGAGCTTTGGAAGATTGAAGATAAATAGGAAGAAGAAGATCGAATATATGAGATTTAATTATGATCAAAATTCAGAAGTTAGCCAGCAGGGAGAGTTACTGAAAAGAATGGATACATTTAAATACTCTGAATAACTCAAGATGGAAAACAAGATGCAGAGATAACCCATAGGGTGCAGTGTGGATGGAACAATTGAAAGAAGATATCAGGAGTATTGTGTGATTGAAGAATTAAGGCGAAGGTTAAAGGGTAAGGTTTTTAAGAAAGTGGTACGACCAGCAATGATATATGGATCTGAAACATGGGCAGTAAAAGGATCACAGGAAAAGAATTAGATGTGGCAGAAATGAGAATGTTGAGATGGGTATGTGGAGTCACAAAAAGCACAGAATAAGAAATGAGATGATCAGAGGTCCAACAAAAGTGTGAGAGACATCTAAGAAAGTACAGGAAAGTAGGTTGAAGTGGTATGGGCATGTAATGAGGAGAGAAAATGAATCTGTAGGCAAAAGAGTGATGAGAGTGGAAGTACAGGGGAAGAGCAAGTGATGTGAGGCCAAAGTGGAGGTGGATGGATAAGGTAAAAGAAGATCTGAAGGAAAAGGACTTGACTGGGGAGGAAGTGTGGGACCGAGCTGCATGGAAAATGTTGATCAAGCACATCAACCCCACATACAGCAGAAGTGGGAGAGATGAAGAGGAAAAAGAAGAAATAATACCTGCAGATACCTATTTTGTTTTGGATGTTCTTTGTCTGACAATATCTGCTAACTTCTCTCCAAAACTTTTCAGCTCACTGTAACAACTAAATGATTCTTTAGACATTGTTACTGCATTTCACAACCTAAAAATAATCACAGTAGCATATTCATGTGTCTGCTTATAATAAGAACTTTCTTTATAATTAGCAATTTTGAGTATAATTTTTAACCATGGTGGCGCATTGGTAGCGCTGCTGCCTTGCAGTTAGGAGACCTGGGTTCGCTTCCCGGGTTCTCCCTGTGTGGAGTTTGCATGTTCTCCCTGTGTCTGCATGTGTTTCCTCCGGGTGCTCCGGTTTCCTCTCGACAGTAAAAAGAGATGCAGGTTAGGTGCATTGGCGATCCTAAATTGCCCTTGGTGTGTGTGTGTGTGTGTGTGTGCCCTGCGGTGGGCTGGCGCCCTGCCCAGGGTTTGTTTCCTGCCTTGCGTCCTGTGTTAGCTGGGATTGGATCCAGCAGACCCCCGTGACCCTGTAGTTAGGATATAGTGGGCTGGATAATTGATGGATTTTTAACCATTTATTTTCTTAGCCAATGCTTTAATGAAAAGTGACTTAAAAATTACTACGGACCATATTTGGCATCATTGTGGCATCAGGAAGTACTTTCTATTGGTCAGAAAATCAATCTTCAGGGTGGTATAGATTGAACGTACAAAGTTGTGCTTTAACATTACAATACCTTACCTACTAGGTCATGCTGACTAGTTACATTTGAGCTGTGTATATTTTTGGCTTGACTTATTACATTGTATAATTATTTATTGATTTTATATAAAATCCATCAATTCTTGATAGTTTTGGGCTTATTTTGATTAACAGCTCTGCTTATTTTACTTGCAAAATGAGACAGCTTACTAAGTAATCGTAAGTCTACACAGTGTGTTCCAGCTTTTGTTCCAATGTTTCTGGTTATGGACTGGTCTTCATTATTTAACATTTAGATTTAGGATTGATTTTTAAAGGTAAATATTTTGCTTTAAACATTCCCTCTTGAACACAGCAACACATTTCTTATCCAGGTTCTAAGTGAAAATGCCAGTCTCACATCTCATGGAACTCCTTAGATGCTATGAAAATGTTAAGTGTCTATAAAACATACTTGTAATATTTCTGTTTTGACAGGAACATGTCTTATACTTAACTGTATTATGTATTCTTGTATTATTTTATTGTAATTTAAATAGACAGAACTGATTGTGATATCATGTCATTGCACATAGCAGATCTCAATAAACAGGCAGGTTGTTCTTTATGGAGTAACAATCCCATGTTTAATAATATTGGTTATATTTTTGATAACATTGTTTATATGTTTAATTACAAAAAAAATTAGAAACTGGCATTTTATGTTTATACAGTAATCCCCCGCTATATTGCGGTTCAGCTATCGCATCCCCGCTACATTGCGGATTTATTAATATTATTATTATTACTAGGGGGCTCACTTCGCTCCCGGGTTTGGTTTACCAGATAAACAATTTAAAGAGATTGTTATTTTCATGGGATTTGCTACATATGCATTACAGTAATCCCTCCTTGATTGCGGGGGTTGCGTTCCAGAACCCCCCGCGAAAGGTGAAAACCCGCGAAGTAGAAACCATTTTTATATTGTCATGCTTGGTTCACAGATTTGCACAGAAACACAGGAGGTTGTAGAGAGACAGGAACTTTATTCAAACACTGCAAACAGACATTTGTCTCTTTTTCAAAAGTTTAAACTGTGCTCCATGACAAGACAGAGATGACAGTTCCGTCTCACAATTAAAAGAATGCAAACATATCCTCCTCTTCAAAGGAGTGCGCGTCAGGAGCAGAGAATGTCAGAGAGAGAGAGAAAAGCAAACAAATCAATAGGGCTGTTTGGCTTTTAAATATGCGAAGCACCGCCGCACAAAGCAGTTGCAAGAAAGGCAGCAGCTCACATCCCCTCTGTCAGGAGCAGAGAATGTCAGAGAGAGAGAGAGAGAGACAGATAAAAACAAACAATCAAAAATCAATATGTGCCCTTCGAGCTTTTAAGTATGCGAAGCACCGTGCAGCATGTCGCTTCACGAAGTAGGTAATCTTTCAGCATTTTTAGACGAGCATCCGTATCGTCTAGGTGTGCGAACGGCCCCCCTGCTCACACCCCCTCCATCAGGAGCAGAGAATGTCAGAGCGAGAAAGCAAACAATGAAAAATCAATACGTGCTGTTTGATCTTTTAAGTATGCGAAGCACCGTGCTGGAAGCATATCGCTTGACAAATCAGCCATATGTAAGCCCAACAAGAAAGAGAGCAATGTGAAGGTAATCTTTCAGCGTATATTGAGGAGCGGCCGTATCCTCTAGGGGTGTGAACAGCCCCCGTGCTCACAATATATTTGAGGAGTTTTATTTAATATGTAATACGCGCTCTGGTTGGGTAGCTTCTCAGCCATCTGCCAATAGCGTCCCTTGTATGAAATCAACTGGGAAAACCAACTGAGGAAGCATGTACCATAAATTAAAAGACCCATTGTCCGCAGAAATCCGCGAACCAGCAAAAAATCCGCGATATAAATTTAAATATACTTACATATAAAATCCGCGATAGAGTGAAGCCGCGAAAGTCGAAGCGCGATATAGCGAGGGATTACTGTATTTTGATTTTTACTTTAAAACTTTTATAAAAACAATATTTGTCCTTTATTTCCTGCTGCGGGTGTGGTTAAATCTTTTTCTTGCGGCACTTATAACACTGCTCGCGTTGTGAGGGGGGGGGGGTCTGAACGCATGCTGAAGAGATGCGATTGGTTCAGCTGGTGTCTTGCTGCTGCTGGCCAGCTGTGTGTTGTGCTTGTCGTGCTTTGTGTCAATCAGTTAAATGCCTGTAGAGCAGCTGTCCTTTTGCCACTTCATGTCTCTGCTGCTCACTTTGTGAAGGGGGGGAGCTGAACGCACGCTCAGCAGAAGTGCTTGGATCATCTGCTGGCTTTCTGCAGCTGCTGCTGGCGAGCTGCGTGTTCTGCTTGTCGTTGTTTTAAGAGTTGGGAGCACCTGAAGTTTGTCTGCCAAAAGCATTCCAACAACTGCTAGGTTAGATGTCAGTGCACTTGTTTTAAATTGTTTGTAAGTAGGGTGTGACATGCAAAAGTCACCGTCTCATGGGTTTTGCTTCCTAAGGTTGTAATGTCTAGTCTTGTGTGTTGTCAAAGTGTCTCTCTGAGATGGTCTGGTCTCGATCACTTCGCTCAACTCCCCCGGAGGTGCGCTACGCTCACGTTGTGAAGGGGGGGGAGCTGAACACGCGCTAAGCAGAAGTGGACATATCAGCTACTGGCTTTGTGCTGCTTTTGCCAAGATGCCTGTTGTTCTTGTTGCTCTGCGCGTCGATCATTTAAAAGCTTGTACAGCAGCTGTTCTTCTGTCTCACTGTCTTGTCTTGCGTGACGTTAA
Organism: Erpetoichthys calabaricus; assembly: GCF_900747795.2. NCBI lineage: Eukaryota > Metazoa > Chordata > Cladistia > Polypteriformes > Polypteridae > Erpetoichthys > Erpetoichthys calabaricus. Next base: position 105,504,170 of record NC_041406.2, read on the forward strand.
AAGTTTTATAATAGAGAGATGTTATTCATATCCTTAGCCCGACATTCACGTATCATATGTGTTTACAAAGTGTGTTTTAATAAGTTTACATGTATTTAAAGCGTGTGGGATGGGTATTTTAAGGCTAAAACTATATAAAAAAAAAAAAAAAAAAAAAGTTTATTTATATGGTCTTTCAATATCGCGGATTTTCACCTATTGCTGATGGGTCTGGTACGTAACTTCCGCGATAGGCGGGGGACCACTGTAAACTGAAAAAGTTAGTTCATTGTAAAATGTTGTAGAGATTAACCAAAATCTAAACTATCATATGTTACCATATTCATACTGTAATAGGAAGAGGGTGGAAGATTACCACTAACTGCCCTTGACTAGGGCTTCCATTTTTTGTTTTACTTTCATCTTGAATGTGTGCATCATGTCCCTTCATCATTAATGTAGCATATGCCTCCTAAATGCATATTATATGATCCATATATTTCTTCAGGTATTATTAGCACCCTTCATAAAAATGGCGAAAATTGGTTTTCTTAGATGTTTGGGGAAAGCTACTTACCTCCACTGTAATAAAAGTTCTTACTAGGGAAAACATTATTTTGAGGAGTAGTATTTTTCTCAATTACATTGGGTTCAAAGTTATTACCATTTATAATGAAAAAGTTTTAATGAGTTACCATAAGCCGTCCTAGTTTGTGATGTTCATAGGAAATAGAATGATTTACTTCATTGGGTAGAAGTAAATGATAAACAATGATAGTTGCATCATATACATGAAATATTAAAATGCGTATGAGAATTTCAATGTTTAAAGTCTAAATATTCTCACTTGTAATAAAAATATGTAATTTTTCACCCTCCAATTGAGTTCCATAGAGAGCTAGATTCCTAGTAAGGGATCAAAAACAATATATTCATAATCATTGACCTTGAAATAGTCTAATACCCCACATGCTTTTATTTGAAATTTGTCATTTTTAACTTTCTGGGAGTTACTTATAGAGGACCAGAAGCACCACAATAGAATTAAATGTCAAGAACCTATATTCTTGGATCAACAACCTCAACTTTTTCTTGAAATTTTATAAAAAGGAATGACTTGGACCCCTTCTATTCTGTTAAGAGTGTGAACCCTAATGTCAGTTAATTTGGTGTGCACAACTTCCAATATAAGTTTTGTTTGAAGACACGTATTGGTTTACTCTTTATCATAAGGGAATAATTTTCTGCACAAATTATGGTCCAAAAAGGCTTACAAATGAGGGTTTTTTTTCATCCAGAGGGCCAAAAATAGGGGGAGTCCCAAAAAACTCAGCAACTTGTACAACTAGGCATCAACAGAAGTCAAAGTATATATCATATGGTGAGTTTTCTCATAGCAGTGAGTCTAGTGGCACCAGACAAAACAAACTGAAGGGATTTCAAAATGTTCATAAATAATTCTTAGTGAAACCTTGGTATTAGCAAGTTTGAAAATCAACTATTAGATGCCACTCCCATATCACAAACCTATTTGGAAGGTCCTTAATGAACACAACCCACTAATTGTAGAAGATGAATTTTGACATTGAAATTGCAGTTGAAATCCTGCATTGTGGTTAAATGAGACCAAAACTGAACTCTTTGGCCATGCACACTATTGGCATATTTGGTGACAAAAGAGGATGCTTAAATTCAGTTGATCATTTATGCTTTTTGGCTGTTTTGCTGCAAGTGGCTAAGATTGATAACATAATGAATTCCACTGAGTACCAGGATGTTTTAGCCTGAAGTTGAAAGTTGGCCTTCGATTAACCTTTTAGCAAGATAATGACTGCAAACATTAATCAAAATCAACACAGAAATTATTGCAGTAACACAAAATTACTGTTTTGCAAGTAGTATACCAGGTATGTTGACTGTCATTATATTGAAAAACACTAGTCTGAATTAAAGAGTGCAGTACACAAGTGTAAACCAAACAGTATCAAGAAATGTTCTGCGTGAAGGATTGGCTCAAAATCCCTTTAAAGGTGTTCTTCAGCTTGTCACACAAGATTATTCTATGTTCTGCTTAACCAAATTTTCATTGAATTGATAGCAGTAACTTTGAAACCTATGTTTTGCCAAAACAAATGATACTTCTTTTTTGCGTTTTAAAAAAAATATTGCCTTAAAAATGTCACAACCAAAATATAACTCACTACATTTGTTTATTTTGTACATTTCATGAAGTGCCCAGTAACTCCTAACTTTCCTGAAAGGCTCAGCATGAATTTCACTAATTTCGTATCCTATTATTGAAACACCAGTAACGGCGCACTGCACAAATACACTTGACTTGAGCATTCATAATTTTCATACTCTTTTTCTCTGTATGTTTAGGATTCGTTTGCTCAGAGGTTGATGTGCTTGCTGCTTCCTGAGCAGTTCTTCTTTTCTCCACCGTAATGGTCCACTTCTTCTCTTCTTTCATCTACATCTTTTTGCATTAAAACTGATTAAGTCAGTGTTTGTGTTGCAATTGCTTTGTTCGTTTTCTTTAATTTTTCACTTAAGCTTGCACTTAAGTCATCAATCTGCCTCAAGAATGATTTAAGATATGAAGAGGTAGGGGAAGTGACGGCGAAGATGGTATGGATGATAACGGCGCCCGTACACGTGGGCCGCACAGCCACCCTGCTGGCCATTGCCGAGAGTTGATTCTACAATAAAATAAAATAAAAATAAAAAGAGTAATCACCTTGGAGGTCAATCATGTGAACATGGATATTTTCGACCTCACAAACAGAAGAGAGTGTGTATCTGATAGGGCTGCAACTAATGATTATTTTGTTAGTCGACTAATCTTTCAATTTTTTTTTTTAAAATTAGTCACGATTATTTCATGCCTGCCTATTTTGAAGCCTGCGACCTGTGGTTGCACATTCTGTTCTGGGCTCCAGTGCATGTCTTACCTCATCTGCTCACGTCTGTCCACCTGTGAATGTCACCCTGATGTCTCTGCATTAACATGATTAAAATTACAACCAGTGAAACATATAAATTTGAAAATAATCAGGTGTTTTTATTTTAGTGTGACCATCACAATAAAAAAGAAATACATTAAACAATACAAACTAAAGTGAAAGAGAGACAAATATATGTGACATTTTGAAGAAATCATTGTATGACCTGAATAGTAACAATCAGAAAACATCATTGCACTAATGCAGTATTATATGAAAATGAACAGATCGGATGTAAATTTGTTACTTGTAAAAGTTAGCTTTTTTTCACTTTTATTTTCTCAGTCTCGTTCACGCTCTCCCTCCCCTCCTGATCTGACCCTAACTAACTAACAGTGCCAGCATAAATTCTCAAGAGATGGCGGCATCACAGCTCCAGGATGCTTGCGTTTCAGATGCTCATGCATCGCGGTGGTGCTGCTGTGAAAAGAAAGCTCCGCTTTGCATAATCTGCATTCACCTTTTTTTTTTTTCTTTTTCGGTGAAGTGCTCCCACACTTTAGAAAGTTTCTTTATCAATTTTTTTCCATCTTCTTCCTCCTACTCTATGCGACTTGCCATTGCAACCACATTTATTTTCCTCTACATTCTTCTTCTCCTCAGACCTTCTTTCTTCGTTGGTAGGACTGTTTGTAGTCTTGACAAACAATAACAAACGATACTGCCCCCAGACGTTCATGTAGTGCATTGCAGTTACAAAAACCAATGTGGTTCTTTGTGACCGGAGCCTCTATTGAAGGTTCTGTTTATGACGCGTCAACAATAAAAAATCTACGTCGACGATTAGATTAGTAGTAGTTTTGCCTTGTATTTAAAGCTGTGGAAAAGAGAGAACTTACTCCGGTGTTTCTCAAACAAATCGCTTGCAATTCGACTAGTAGCTGTGGCATAGCAACGGATTGTGAAGATTGTGCAAAGCACAAGGGCCTGTGAGCTTGGGGGGCACATTGGGGGCTGTATAGATTTAAAAAAAAAATTGACTTCAATCACTTGCACAGTTCATTGCGTTAATAATTTAGTTTTATTTGCATGTTTTCACCATCACCAGTCTAATCCAATCCATGATGATATTATGTATTCGGCAGGCCTACAGTTTACATGAATTTAGACTTCGGGAGTTTGGAGGCTTAGAGTCTAATTTGAGGCACAATACGTCCTAGTCCGCCTTACAGTGCACATTCCCAAAATTGGCGTGCCATAGCGGACGTGAATGGAAGAAGTTTTGAAGGACGTCTCATGAATAGTGTAAATATACATTATCATAAATAATTGTTACTTTTGTACTTTGATTTAATGTCAACAGTTTTCAAAGATGGAACTTGTAAATGGTAAATTATAACAATTCTGTTTTAAATTAATTTTCGCTGTTTGTCGGCAAATGCCAGATATTTCAACAATTTGAAGACATGTTGGTCAGTAGCAGTGGACCTGGCAAACATAAGAGTGGTGCTGCTAAACGTAAGGCATGCCTGCAACAGGAATTGAAAAACGCTAAGCTTGCGAAGATTTATACCTTTATCATAACTGAGCAAGGGCCAAAAATTGGACTTTTCTAGTAGAATTTCTGATAATGAATGGGGAATATAACAATTTAGATAATACATTATTTTTTAATCTGCACAATGCCAACTATAATTCAGACAAAAATTGTACATTTGCCACACATATGTAATTTCAAATGATGACGTGTATCCAGGATAAGATCTGAATTATGATAATTATCAATATATCCCCATCTCTTGAAATCATATATTTTAGGATTTCCCTTCTCTCAGTCTGTTTTGGCTTAAAATATTTACCTATCTTTCGGATTGTCTTGGATCTAAAATCAATCCCGATTCCTTAATAGCAGTATTTGGAGTAGCAACAGATGGAGTAATGTTATCTAATAGAAATCCTATAAAGCTTGGCATGACTCATCTTGCTTAATTGGAAGAATCCTAATTCACCTCTCATAACTGTGTGAAAATGAAGTTTTATATTACAGGTAGTCCCCAAGTTACGGACATCCGACATACAACTTATGAACGGGGCTGCAGCTGCTCCTTCATCTGTCTGGGGGAACGCTACGCAGGCTCCTCAGTAACTGCCGCTCCGTCATCATCGGCCTGGGGACGCTGCAAGCGGTGGCTGGACGGAGGCTTGATGGGGCAGTTTGCTGCCCGCTCACCACACCTCCGCAGCAGCTACTGCTCCTGACTGGAATGAGGCTGGATGGGGCGGAGGTGGGCGTTTCACTGCCCGTCCACCACACGGCCGTGCAGTGTCCCTCGAATGGCTGCCCCATTTGTTCTCAGTGGGCAGCTGGTGATGCTGCAAGTGGTGACCTGGTTGTGGCTGAACAGAGGATATTGAGGGTGAATGGGGCGGCGGGGGGCAGCGTTGTAGTGTGCCTCGGGTGGCTGCCTGTTGAATGGGGGTGGTGGTGGACGATTCACTACCCGCCTTTGGCCGCACCCTGTTCGTTCTTGGTGGGCGGACACTGCAGACAGCATACTGTATGCAAGTGGAGGTGACTGTGTGATGGGCGGGTGGTGAACCGCCCCTCGCCGCCCCCATTCATTCTCAAATAGCAAGCCTGCTTGTACTGTTACATACATAGCAGGAAGTTGTCTCTCATCAGTACATTAGACGTGCTGACCAGGGGTGGCTTCCTGCGTGATAGCGTGTACAGTGCTGTGCAGATGAGCTCATCTTAACCGTTTGTCTTCACCCTTCAACAATGTCTCTGAAACACAAATCTGATGCAAGTGCTGGTGATACAGTAAAGAAGAGAAAAACTATCACCATGGAAAATAAAGTAGAAATAATAAAAAGGTCAGAGAGAGGTGAAATTCCCATCATTCATTGGCAGAACACTTGGTTACAGTCGGTCAGCAATAGCATTTATTAAAATAATGTACCTGTTACGACTTACATACAAATTCAACTTAAGAACAAACCTACAGTTCCTATCTCGTACATAACCCGGGGACTGCCTGTATCTTAAATTGAAAAAAAAAAATAATTCTGTCTCTCAGGAACAGGTTAAGAACGTTTTGTAATTCGGCAAGAATGGAATGGGCATCCTGAGTTTGATCCCTACAACTGGATATCTTATTGGAGTTTGCATGTTCATTCCATCTCTGTGTCAGCTTAACTCTGGATACTCCAGCTTCATTCCACATCCCCAAAGATGTGCTGGCTTGGTTAACTGCCAGGTCTACAATTGCCCTGTGTTTAAGAGTGACCATCTGCAATAGTATAGTACTCTGTCCAGAAGCTTTATGACTTGCATCTAATACTGCTGTCATAGGCTCCATACCCTGTGATCCAGAATTAGATTAAGTGAGTTTGAGTATGTTATGTCATCATATTTTGACCTAAGTATATAGGTGGGTCTGTAGCAGTTTTCATCCCAAGAAAACAATACTGCTTTATGAACCTTCAAATTTTGCAAGCTACTTTGGACTGAACATCTTGTTCTAGCCTAAACAGCATTTAGGTTTTCAATTGTCGTTTTTTTATAAACCTATTGTGATCAATGTTAAATATATCAGTCAGTGGTTCTCAGGTTCTCAGGTTCACTCTGTGGCTGGAGGTTTTTGTTTCAATTAACTTCTGTTTTAAATTGGACTCCTGTACTAATTAAGTGAGCTGTTATTTCCCAGTTTCAATGTTTTGGGGTCAGTATAGAAATTACTAAACTAAGTTTGCTAATTTCAATTAAAATGTATTAAGCAGTTATATTTGGACAATGTAGTGTTTTTTTCTTTCTTTTTTAATAACTTTTTAACAATATTTTTATCATGATTTTCATTCTGCTTTTCCAGGTGTTCTGGTTATTTAACTCCATTATTTATGAATTAGTGTGTCTGACATTGAAGTAGTCTGGGTGTCTGCTCTTCTTGTTTTTAATTGTCATTAGTAGAGCACAATGAAATGAGCAAACAAGAAAGAAAAAAAAATAATAGAAAACAACAAAAGAGAGTTACAAATTTAAAGCTGTAGCAGAAATAGAAATATTTCTAAATATTTTCTGCATTTCTGAATGAGAAGAGAGAAATAAAGACCAGCTAAATGAGATGAGTTATTATCAGTTGTTATCATTGAATGTAAATCTGATTGAAACAAAAACTTGCAGATCACGTGGAATCCCCAGGACTGACTTTAAGAACCACAGCATCAAATCGTTTAAAGTGCAATTTAGAAGTAGTATCACACTTTAAAATTAACACATTTTAATTTAGAAGAGGGTAACAATGTGAGTGTCTGGAATTTATTCTGCACTGTGTTGCATGTATTGGTCAGACATGCAAGAATAATGTCAATATACTCTGCACAGTAACAATAAACTTGAACAACTGCTGCCCTGTCAATAACAATTGTTCCCTGTATTTCAACTGTTAATGCTATAATTTGTGGCTTGGGCAATTTTACAAAACCTCAAATTATGGTGCAGTCAGAGAACAGCACCTCTTAAAACTGATGGTAGTGCTGTGTTCATTATTCCCTTAGAAAAATGTTTCAAGGTGTCAAATTCTGCACACCTCTGTGTACACGCTCTGTATAGGAAATACAAGATGCAGGAGCCATTCATCAAATGGGAAATCTTTAGTGTGCTCCAGTGTTTGTTCCTCTGCCCAAAGAGCGAACATGAGGTGATCCTTTCCTATCTGCCCTACATCTCTGCATTATCTGAATGGATCTGGCATAAAGCTATATGGCAAATCGTGAAGGTGTGCTGTCACAGTTTACACAGTTAACGGTGTATATTGCTACCAACACAAGTTTACTAATTGTTTAGTTTCCTTTGTGATTCTCTGAGAGTGTCATTGTGGAATGCAGTGCTTTTTTTCTGGACCCAACTCATCTCCATAGAGACAATATTAATTACAGGATAAATGCCAATCATGTCACAAAGTCATAAATCTGTCTACAGTTTTAATGGCTGTTATGCAGTTTTTAAGTTGTTCACCAATTAATATATATTAAATATTTATGGAGGAAACCTCATAGGTCTGCCTATCTGTGTAGCATTTGTTAGCCATCATTACAGTAGTGTTCAATGAAGTAAAAATTGATCTAGAAAGTTCCAGTATTTATTTTTTTGTTGGAACAGTTAGTTTAGTCAAAATATAACAATACTTACTGTAGGGGAAAAAAATCAAATTAAAGAGTTTCTGAGTTTTTATAGTTTTATAGTCATAAGGTACCCTTGTAGTAAAGGACAATTGCATTTGTATTTCTAGGCTGCCCTGTGTTTTAAGCTCAGTGCATATTTTATTACTTTGCTAAGAAAATTATTTATCCTTTTGAATTTTTTTCATATTATATACAAATCAGAATCATAGTAAATTTCTTTCAGCATCCATTTTGTTGTATTAAGTATGCATTAAGGCCTTGTTGTATCATTTATTGTGTTGATGCCCCCGTTTACATTTATTCCTTGTGTTTGGCGTTTGTATCTTTATTACTATTAAAAGTAAAAAACAGATATAGCCAAGAGCTATGCTGAGTTGTTGGCAATGCCTAGATGAATGGTTTATCTACAGTTCAAATCAGTAATTACAGAAAAGAAATTGCATGCTAAAGTGTTTGCTTCTTTTTAAGGCATTATTTTTCCATCTAACAGAGAAAAATCATTTAATCTTTAAAACAAATCTATTACATCCTATGCTTACCAATCCCTCATCACACACTCACCACATAATAATGTGCTATTTTTTTAAAAATTCAGGAAAGCAGGTACCTTCCAGTTGCTAGCAGTATTAATTCTGTCATGTGAGGTATTGTGCTATCATTGTATGTGGTTGTTTTGGTTCTGTTTGAGATGATAATGAAAGAGGAAGAATCAGGTAGATTTAAAAACAAAAGTATTCCCAAATGTGCCAAAGAATTTTTAAATGTTTAGCATTATTATTTCTTACAACAGGGATTATTTCTATTATTAGAACTGTTAGTATCATTAACTACTATTATTATTATTGGAACTATAGTAACTACAGGGGGATAAAATTGATGAGCCACAGCATGAAGTTATGGGAAAGAGTAGTGGAAGCTAGGTTAAGAAGTGAGGTGATGATTAGTGAGCAGCAGTATGGTTTCATGCCAAGAAAGAGCACCACAGATGTGATGTTTGCTCTGAGGAGGTAGGAGTGACTGATGCATTCAAGGTGGAGGTGGGATTACATCAGGGATTGGCTCTGAGCCCTTTCTTATTTGCAATGGTGATGGACAGGTTGATAGACGAGATTAGACAGAAGTCCCTGTGGACTATGATGTTTGCTGATGACATTGTGATCTGTAGTGATAGTAGGGAGCAGGTTGAGGAGAACCTGGAGAGATGGAGATGTGCTCTGGAGAGGAGAGGACGGAAGGTCAGTAGGAACAAGACAGAATACATGTGTGTAAATGAGACGGAGGTCAGTGGAATGGTGAGGATTGCAAGAAGTAGAGTTGGCGAAGGTGGATGACTTTAAATACTTGGGATAAACAGTATAGAGTAATGGGGATTGTGGAAGAGCGGGGAAAAAGAGAGTGCAGGCAGGGTGGAATGGGTGGAGAAGAGTGTCAGGAGTAATTTGTGACAGATGGGTATCAGCAAGAGTGAAAAGGCCTAAGAGAAGGTTTATAGATGTGGTGAGAGAGGATGTGCAGGTGATAGGTGTAACAGAGCAAGATGCAGAGGACAAAGAATGGAAGAAGATGATCCACTGTGGCAACCCTTAACGGGAGCAGCCAAAAGAAGAAGAAGAGTCTTTCTTACAAGTGTATATTTATAAAATGAACTTTTTTACCCAATGTTTGTATCCCTTCTCAAAATGTGAGGTTCTTTAGCCTAAACCTTTTAGATTTTTTTAGCTCTGATGCATTATAAAAAAAAGTTTGCAGGGTCTAGTGCTTCTGAATTGTGAAGCAGTGCAGCCTTATATACAGTGGCATTCAAAAGTATTCAATCCCCTTGAAAGTCAACATAATTTTCTGCATTATGAAAGATTTGTATATGTATTTATCCATTCAGTATTTTAATGTGAACTCTTATGTAGTAACAATACATTTCCAATAAACCATTTTCTGTAGATACTTAACTGAAGAAGAAAAACTCAAAAGTTAGTGTTTGCATGATTATTTGAACCTCTATGCTTCAGAAGCTCCACGGTTACACAAGCGAAAAATTAATCACAAACAACACAAAGGTGACAGTCATTTGACCATAGTTAAATATAATTAGGTACTACTTGTGAGTCCTTTATATTTCTCTGGTTGTAAAATGCACCCTTTGTAAAGGCCATAGTCTTTGTTGGACAATCACTACAAAAATTAGCATTCTGTGGATATGAGTAACAAAGTCATTGAAATGCACAAGTCAGGAAATGGCTACAAAAATATATTGAAGTTTGCATGTCTTGTTAAGCACTGTTGGATCCATCATCAGAAAGTGGAAGGTTCATCAAAGCACCCAGACTCTTACTAGAACAGGCCGCCCCTCAAAACTAAACATCAGTGCAAGATGTCGACTGGTGAGAGATGCTACTAAAAATCCAACCATCGCTCTCAGAAGTCTGCAATTCAATTTGGCTAAAACTGGAATGAAGGTGCAGGAGTCATTAATTTTAAGAGCTCTCCATTGAACAGGCCTCTATGGGAGGGTAACAAGAAAGAAATTATTCTTTAAGAAGGTGCACACAAAAGCAATTATGACATTTACAACAAAACATGAGAAAGACCCAGTTAAGATGCGGGAGAAGATTTTATGGTCGGATGAGACTTCAAAGAGCTATGTGTGGTGTAAAACTAACACTGCCCATGAATAAAGAAACACCTTACCAACAGTGAAATATGGTGATGGCAGTATCATACTATGGAGATGTTTTCATGTGTTGAGACTGGGAATCATGTCAGAGTTGATGGACACAAATACCGCACAATATAGCAGGAGAACTTCTTTCAGTCTGCTATGAAACTACGTGAACATGACAGTGACCATAAGCATAAGGCCAAAGTGACACTAGAATGGCTCAAAAATAGAAAAGTAAATATTTTGGAATGGCCAAGTCAAAGCCCTGGGGGGTATTTTTCGTATGTCGCTTAAATCATCCGAGATCAGATGCCTCATCTTGGATGAGTTAATGCCAGTGAAACTCATCCGGTATAAGTCGGTTTTTCAAACGCAGCCGTGTATTAGATTAGTCTAGCTGGATGTAATCATCCGAGATGAATATGCGTGCCCGCGCTAATTGAAAAGCCCATATATATTAAGTCTAGAAAACATGATCAGCAAGTCTTTGATAGGCTGTAACAAAATGACGAAAGAACAGGCGCATTTTTTTTTTCACACACGCAGCGCAAGACCTTTTATTTGAAGGACATGAAGAATTTCAAGATTTAATATGCACAAGGGGTAACACTGCAAAAGCAGCCCAAACCAGAAAAGACGGCTGGCAAAAAGTGGCCGATGAATTAAACTCTAAGTAGTGTGCATTGTACTTACTGAATGCAGCGTTTCATTTCCTATGTGTCAGATTAATTATTATTTAATATGTCATAATTCCAGATCAAATGTGACCACAAGGAGAACATGGGAACAGGTTAAAGTGAAGTACAGGAATATACTTCAAACTGGTAAATATTGGTATATAACTATTTAAAGAATTGTTGACATAAATAATCATATATAATATAAAAAACATTAATTTTAAAGCTAATAAGAAGGCAGACAAGTAAAAAACAACTGGAGGTCCATGCGGTCCAGACCTAACCCCTGCAGAAGAGTTGGCTCTCCAGCAAAATGCCCATCAACCTGTTTCTGAGGGCATTCCAGGGGGAAGCTCCTCCTCAGAACCAGTGGCAGGATGCAGTGTCGATGTTGTGGATGTTGTGGCACCCGGACGGGGCTCACGCCTGGCCGGGACACCCAGGATGACAGGAGGAGGGCTCATTCCTCCTCCAGACCTCGAGGGGGCGACCACCCAGGGGGCCGCGGGTACAGAGCTGGGAAGCTCGACCCTGTAGGGGCCCGTGGTCACCGCCAGGGGGACCCCAATACCTGGAGGACCCTGGACCGCAGCACTTCCGCCACACCAGGAAGTGCTGGGGGGAAGAGGATCAGGGACATCCAGAGTGCTTCCGGGGAGCCGGCCGGCACTTCCGCCACACTGGAGCACATCCGGGTGCTTATTTAAAGGGGCTGACTCCCTTCAGAGAAGGACTTGAGTCGGGTGGAAGAAGGACAAGGTTCTGGAGGAGAGAAGGAGGTGGTCTGAAGAGATAGAGACAGAGAGAAGGCATTGTGATAAGGCCTGGACTGAGGGGTATTGGGGCTTGTATAATGGAGACCCTAAGTAAACGTGTGTGGGGTAATTTAAACGTGTCTGCCTGTCTATGTCCGGGTCATATTCCACAATGTCTACAGCTGTTTATTACCCTCTGCCCCTGGTTGTCAACTAAAGTCAACATCCAGCCTCGACCCCTGCTGTCGACAAAAGTCCACATCAGCCCTAAAAGAGTTAATCCCCTGCTGTCGACAAAAGTCCACATCAGCCCTAAAAGAGTTAATCCCCTGCTGTCGACAAAAGTCCACATCAGCCCTAAAAGAGTTAATCAGAGACACTTAGGATACCATGGGTTGAGAGCATCATTCATGTATTTCCGTATATTTGTTTTTTTCCATTATTTCTCAATTTTCATGAATGTTTTCCACTTCCCATTTTACTCATTTTATTAGGGTAAATGCCAACACTTAGTAAAATGCACAAACTCCCTAATTAGTATTCATATAACACTAATGCCTGGAGAATAATTTTAAGACAATTCTTCTTTGGTCGGTGAAATTGGATGTATGTCCTCTGTTACTTTTCTCTTGCACATCTTTCATGTGACTGGTAGGCACAGATATTTTTTTACTTTTTGTGGAATGTGGTGGCTCTGTTGTGTATACTGAGACTACTGAAAGGAAAGCATCCCAGACTTTGAGGCATCATTTCTGACACCTCATTGCAGTGGTCCCCCATTTGCTCAGTGGGAAAGTTGTAATACATTGTTTTCTTTTTTTTTTCCTCAGTGCAGATGTGTCATCTTGGCTAAGTCTTAATTGTTTACCAGAGCTGATGAATTTCCTAAATATGAAAAATAAATTGATGTGTTTTTCCTCTTCTCCAAATAGATGTTTTTATGTTTATCAGGCCAGATTTCCAAGGTAGTCACTTATTAATATGACCTCAAATTTTTAATAAAAATTGCACCAAAACAAATATGAAAAATGTTAGAGTCAAAGGCCTTGCACTGAAGATTACTAGTAACATAACATTATCCAACACACTAAATGCAGCTCATGGTCACTGATAGTGGGAGTGCGGTTGGGAGGCACAGCCTATCCTGACATTATTAGGTGTATTGCAAAAATCAACTCTGAATGGAGAACTGCTCACATTGGCTGTTCACACGTTCAGTGCCAGTTCAGAATTATGTAATCTTAAATATGTCTTTGTGGAAAACCCGAGTACTCGGGGAAGACAGCACACAGACATGAAGAGAAAGCATGAAGCAATAGCACTAACAAATAATGTCAGCTTGCAACTCCCAATTGACATAGTATTACCAAAAATTATGCAGATGTTTAAAATCATAATTTTTCACCTTAAAGGCTGTAAGAATATTTTGATATTTATTTCACTTAATGTGTGTTACAATGTTTATTCAAACCAAATGGTCTTATATTTTAAGTTTGACTAGCATAAAAAGTAATTCATAGCTGCACCTGCTGCAGAGACAACCAGCAATCTCTGAATTCATCAGTGCTGAGCAACAGTAATTGCCTCTAACAGACAAGGGCCTCCATGTCTCTGTGGACCAGCAATAATAGCTATTATGCTGCTGGCAGCTTTCAGCAATGATTAACAGCTGCATTTTAGCTTCTTTGTCAGCACAACCCTGTTAGTAAAATAATAACTACTTTTATGTTAATACTTCAGAGTAGAAGCAGCATTTCTGTGATTACCTTACAATTGATAGGCAACCTTTCTGATTTTCACATGAGCTTGGCAAATTTCAGTTCAGAAAATTAATTGTTTAGAAGCTGGAGTTCTATAGTATTTTCATTAGGTTAAGTTCTTTAGTTTATTTGAAAATTATAATTAGTTATGCAAAAAAGCAAAGACTAATGATAAAGCAATGCTGATACGGTTGATTTTTGGGATTATTATAGATATCATTTGCTTCCTGTAAAAAGATTTGGACTGAGCAAAAATGGAAAATTTGTTCAACCTGTTATTAGAAGACACTGGAGCAGTGATAGTAAAGAATGAGTATGATTAGATTGTCAGATTTGTGCAGCTTTGAGAAGTGTTCAGTCATATCTCATATAAAAGTACTTAAGAGTCTCATGTTACTTCTAAATGATCTGTAGTTTCAAAATGTTTTCTTACTGAAGTGAGCTAACCATCATTTCTCTGAACTTGAAAAATGAATGCACAGAACTTCGTAATATAAACATTTCTTTAGTCAATAATTTATACATAGGTACAGTTTGGACTGAAGCACATGTTACAGCCAAGATGTTACTCGCTGTCATTTATGAAAGCTTATTTTGTTCATTCTTTCTGCAACATACATGCTGTTCATTTACTCAGAAAGGAGATATCCATCCATCTAGTCTGTTTCATATTTTACAGCCCAATAAAAAGTATGTGTTATATTTTTATCAATGTCGTATTTTAGATACTAGGTTTCTTTGGCTTTTAAGTATAAAGTAGCTTTTAAATCTGATAAAAAGTACCTGATGCCAGTGACATTTCTTAACCACTATATTTTCAGCAATTTTATGACATGCATTGTTTTTTTAAAAACTTTGACAGAGAAAAAGGGGTTGTTGTGGAAGCCATTAGTTTTCTCGTGAGACAAAATGGACTGAAATTATTTAAGCCATTGTTTATCAAAAAAAGGCTTAAGATTGTTATGTAAAGAGGATAATTGGAATAGGAGTGCAGAAGATACTGGTGTGCGCTTAAGGAAGCGGTTCTGGGCCATAGAATAAGTATGAAGATCCTCCCCCAACAACACTCTCTGTCGATTCCCAGGGATCCTGACAGTGTTGCACTTCCGGACTCCAAGTCCCAAGCACTCCTGCAGGTGTCTCGATTGGGTTACCATACGAGGACCACTGCCATCTGTTATATGGGTAATGGAACCAGTCAAATTTATTTATTTTTTTGCTTTCAGATTATCTTATGCACAACTTGATTTGTTCTGGATGTCTGTTGTTGTTTCATTGTTCAGTTTTGAAGTCTTACTCTTTTAATTCTAGATATTTTGTGCAATAATTGGAATGTGTTCTAGTGACTTATGTATTATCATCTCAGTGAACATGCTAAACGTCTGGATGTTATCTTAGTTTTTACCTAGTAGTGCCGTTGTCAGTAGAATGGTTCATATTAAAGTTTTACCTTCAGTATGATTTTGCCACAAATGGTCATCCGAAACTGATCAGATTTTTTTTTTTTTTTTGCTGTCTTCTTTTTTTGTGCTTACCATTAAAAGTGTTATATATAATTGATTTACCGCTGATTTGCATCCATACCACAAACTAGTTTGTGCTCTGGTACTTTTATCAAATGCTTTCAATGTAGGTCACTGTTTTTTCGGTTATGTACCAAGCCTAGTGCTCTCAGAAGGGGCAGGAGGCTCAGGAGGCTCTCATATGTAAAAGTGTGGCTCTGAGGGAGCTACAGTATTTTATTTTCTGTACAAGACATGAACAATCCTGCACTAAATCCATTCTGGTTTTAGATTGGTTCCTTAATAAACTAAGATCTCAAGGTCTCATTTCTGAACTTAAAAAAAGACTGTACAAACCTCGGTGGTATAACCGCAGGACCACAGGTTTTCTGGAGTTTATTTAATTGGAAGTAGTGAAATAACTATCACATTGTTGACTACCATTTAGAAAAAAAATCTAATTTACACTCTGAATGATGCAACTGTTTGAATCAGGAAACTACTATGACACACACATACATATGTAGGATATATTTATGTTATTAATATGAATATTAAACACACACAGATACATACAGTACATATATTTACTGAAATACAGGACAGGTTCATACCTAAATTTGGAATTAGTAGAAAATAATAAAAAAACTCCACAGTAAGTTAATAAAGAGATAAAAAAGAAGCTACAAAGGAAAAAACAGCTGTAAAAGTCACATAAGACTATTAACTCCAGTGTGAATCCCAGGGCATATGAGAACATCAGGGCAACCATTAAGAAGGATAAAAGGGAAGCTAAAAGACAATTAGAGAGCAATGTAGCAGATAAGGCTTTGAAAGATGACCCAAAGAGATTCTTTCAGTATTTTAGTAGCAAAAGAACATTCAAGGAGGAGGTGAAATGCATTGGGAGTTGTAAAGGGGAATTAAAAATACAGACTGTGAAAGTGCAGATGCTTTAAATTTTTAAATTTTTCTAAGGTCTTCACAAGTGAGGAAGTAGATAACTTCCCACTGGTAAAAGGGATACTGAGTGATTTGGAAATCGTAGGGGGAGAAGTACTGCTTAGATTAATTAGGCTAAAAACAAACAATTCTCCAGGACCAGACTGTATTTACCCTTGAGTTCTTAAGGAGATTAGTGAGCACATATATAAACCCTTGATGCATATTTTTAGGAATTCACTGCACACTGGGGAAATTAAGAAGTACTGGAAAATGGCAAATATTGTCCTGTTATGTAAAAAGGTTGATCAGGCAGATCCCAGTAACTATAGGGCAGTAAGCTTAGTGTGCATCACAGGAAAATTAATGACTGGCATGTTTGGCAATATTGATTTTTCACTTTTAAGCTGCTGCAGTGCAGTCTTTTAGATAATGTTGGTCAAGCTTTGATCTAGAATTCCTGTTGTTTCCGGTTTTCAGTCCAAACAAATTCATAGTTGGATTTGTTCTTGTCACAAATCAAACTTTATTTTATTAGTTGCCTTTTTTATTCAAAATATTTTGTTAGAAAATCTGACAAAGTGTGACTAGTGTAGAGTGGGAAAAAATGTTTTTTTACAGTCCCATTTAATAATCATTTTATTGTATTTTATTATTTTTTATGACAATGGTGTGGAATTGTTAGATGCTTCTAAAGGCTAGAGATCTGGTTGGATTATTATTTTTTTATTTCAGAAGTAGTTGGCATGGTTGATTATAACTTATTATAACATCTTCTTAAATAGGTGATGACAGTAGACCCCCGTGAAGACGCGGTTCAGGATTCACAGATTTTTCCTTAGAGCCTAACTAATAATTGTTAGCGGAAACCGCAAATATCCTTCGCAATTTTTTTTATGGCTTTTTTCGTGGCAATACTGTACTGTGGAGAGAACAGGAAGCAACTGTAGAGGAAAACGCGGCTTGGGATGGTGAAAGTAGCCAATGGAATTTGAAACTCCAACCCTGCAGTGGTTCTGATTGGTCTTCTGCTGAGGGTGCAGGGGCTGTTGGGGTCAAAGGATGTTAGCGCGGCTTTTGAAAAGGGGGCTGGTTACCAAAAGCAAAAAAAACGTTTTGTAATTTGTGTTTCAAGTTCCTGTCTCTCTGCCTGTCTTCTGTTGGGTTACCTGTACTTATTCATTTTATCCTGGATCGTTTCGTGGTTGGGGTCTGGATTGTCTGCCGTCTGCCTGTGTACATCAGGACTGTAAGTGAATTCATGGTATCCTTCACCATTTCAGGAACTAGTGGTAGGACTATCTTTACATTCCCATTCAACGTGCAGATCTCTGGACTATCTATTTTTATCATTACATTTCATCCGTTGCCGTTTTTCATGGACTTTACTGTGTGTGTTTTGTTGGTGCTTTGTTGTATTTAATGTATAATCGCCGTAAGGGGAACAGGGGTGGTATCATTGTTTTCATTACATTCTTTATTTGCTGTTTGATTACCGGTTTGCTTTGTTTTTGTCTCTGTTTGTGAGTGTGTGCGGGTTGGGCCAAGGCTGAGTGCGTCAATGGAATCTCCACCATAAAAATAAGTAAATCACCATCTTCTAGACGGTGTGAATCTTAGCGGCACCGGACCGCTACAGCGTTATTCATTTCTCCTTGCTGCTGATTGACTGCTGCCCTGTGATGCATCTCCAGCTGAGTGTTCTCGTGTTTTCTGTTTTGTTCTTCTTAACCCTTAAACTGCCACAACCGGCTATAGTCCCAGTGCCATTTGCCAGCACGCTGGAGCTGAACAGTCAGTGCCGTACATTCGTTGAGCAGCCAGCTCACGACCACTGCCGCCCCCTGCAGCCTCACTGTCTCTGGGATGCACTAGACTAGCCTGCAAGCATCAGCGTTTACCTCAGTGTGCTTGCATGCAGCCAGTTCAAGAGCAGTTGGCGTCAGTTGCACCTTCTGCATATTGTTTCATTAGTTTTTTTTTTAGTTTTTACAGTTCATTGGCAGTGTGTAAAATGATCAGTGTTGCAGTAATTGTGATGCTGTTTGCATGAAAAAAAGTGGTTCATTAAAATTTCACTTTTTCTTTGTGAATTGTGCATTCTATTGTGTAATTAACTATATATTTGTCCTTAAAAAAATATATTTACTTACAGTTCGTACGGTCTGGAATGGATTAATTGTATTTACATACAATCCTATGGGGGAAATTGCTTCAGTTCACGACCAAATCAGTTTACGACCAGAGGTTTGGAACGAATTATGGTCATGAACTGAGGTTCCACTGTACTTGTGTTTTTTAAAGCACTTTCAAATAAAGCATTTTAATAAATTTGTCTAAACAGATATTGGTAGCCTTTGTACACCAGAAAACCTTCTTTTGTACTGGTGACTTGTATACCCCTGCTGTGGCTTGATGACATATAAAATCAGGTATTTCTTTAACCTTGAATTCTGTGTAATTATGGTTAACCACGAGTCAGACTTGGAGTGATATTTAATGATCCACTGTACAGTTTTAAGCCTGAACATTACTTGGGACAGTATTCTGCTTCCATCTAGTTGATGAAATAACATCATACTGCACAAAATCATGAATATGTCTGTGTTTTGCCACTCTAAGATAACTTCATTAACATTCATGTGTGGGGAGTCGACAACAAATAAAAACACAATTGCAAATGAAAAGCTATACAGACAGATTTAGAATAAACTGAAACTGAACCATTTCTGCAACCGAGAGATAGTGGTGGTGATATGAATTGGTCATCAGACATTGACAGAAAGTGTAACTGATATATGATATGGCACTGCGTGACCAAACTGCTGTGATATGCCCAATGAATTTGGTCATGTGAATCTTTGTTATGGGGCAACAGTATGTGCTTGACACAAAGACTAAATAATTGTGATTGAGTGCAAGTATAACTGCCAGTGTTCATGTCAGAGGAAAGTGGAAGTCACTAAGCCTTGCGTTGTGGTAGTCTGCAATAACGCAAGAGTGCTGATCATGTGGATCAAGTATTGACATTTTAAGCTCTCATGCACAAACAACAGAAACAAATGTAAGAAAAATGCGCAAAGAAACACACTTCTACTTCCTCGATTGCAATGTTGGGCTGTGAGTTGATGACTGTTTCAAAACATATCACACGAAGCACATGTACTACATGTACTACATGTGCATCATACAGCAGTGGACACTAGACATACCTTTGTTACTATATATAATATAACTTTAATATGTACATGTTTCTGTTACACATAATAATTTTTTTTTTGTTGAATAAAATTCAACATTTTTTGGCTCATTTTTCCTTGGATAAACATAACTCTTAAGGAGGTTAAACTCAGGATGTGCGCTTGTCTAAGAGCATCTTAATGAAAAGCACCTTTGCTACACAAATTATAATTTTATTATTTAATTAGTTGGATTCAAATTTACAATTTTAATAATATTAACCCATGTTTAAATGGTAGAGTTTGAGGTGTACATACAGTGGGGTGAAATTTTGATAACTAAGTACTTTTCAAATTAATAAAGATAAAGTTGCTGCCACCATAAAAAATTATAAAATCAAAAACCTTGTTTAGAATAATTAGACTCTTAAAACTAAAACAGTATTTTATCTCCTTTATACTTTGTTTTTAGCTTTTAATAAACTGCTCAAAAAATTAAAGGAACATTTAGAAAACACATCAGATGTCAATGGGGAAAAAAAATCCTGCTGGATATCTATACAGTGGAACCTTGGGTCACGAACGTCTCGGACCACGTACAAATCGGGTTACGACCAAAAAAGTTTGCCAAACTTTTGCATCTGTTCATGACCACACACTCGGCTGACGAACAAGCCAGTTTCCCTTCCGGTTTGTACGCTCCGATGATTTCCGCACATGTTCAGTCTCTCCCTGTGCATTCCCTGTGCAGCGCGCGAGCTAGCGAGGGCTGGCCGCGTAAGGCTGAGAAGGCAGTTAAAGAATACACCGGGCTTGTTTTTAAAGAGACTGATTCGAGCATTGTTTTAACCTCGTTGTATTTAATGAAGACTTTTTTCTATTGGATTTTAACCTCCACTTCACTTCTGTTTACAACGATTGGTTTGTAGCGTGCATTGTTGCAATGTTACTTTTCTTGGTTGTTTATTAAATTACGGATTTTTCAAATGTTCATGTTTTTCCCTGTGCTTAAAACTCATTAAAAAAAAGTGTTTACAGCGAGTGGTTTGTAAGGCTATAGCGTGAATTCTTGCAATGTTACTTTTCTCTGTTCAAGGTCTTCTCAGTGTTATTCAATGTTTTTACATGTAGTTCACTATTACGCTGTGCATTCTATGGTATAATTAACTATTTTTGTGCTTAAAAATCTTTAAAAAAATATGTATATATATTTACATACAGTTCGTAAGGTCCGGAACGGATTAATTGTATTTACATACACATTATAATGTGTTAGGAACGAAAGGGTGCCATTGTTTGATGGAAATGAAAATTATCAACCTACAGAGGGCTGAATTCAAAGACAACCTGAAAATCAAAGTGAAAAAATGATGTGGCAGGCTAGTCCATTTTGCTGAAATTTCATTGCAGAAACTCAAAATCGTACTCCGTAGTTTGTATGGCCCCCATGTGCTTGTATGCATGCCTGACAATGTTGGGGCATGCTACTAATGAGACGACGGAGGGTGTCCTGGGGATTTCCTCCCAGATCTGGACCAGGGCGTCACTGAGCTTCTGGACAATCTAAACTGCAACCTGGTGGTGTCAGATGGACCGAAACATAATGTCCCAGATGCGTTCTATTGGATTTAGGTCAGGAAAATGTGGGGGCCAGTCAATGGTGTCAGTTCCTTCATCCTTCAGGAACTGCCTGTATACTCTCGCCACATGAGGCCGGGCATTGTCATGCACCAGGAGGAACCCAGGATCTACTGCACCAGTATAGGGTCTGACAGTGGGTCCAAGGATTTCATCCCGATACCTAATGGCAGTCAAGGTGCCATTGTCTAGCTTTTAGAGGTCTGTGTGTTCCTCCATGGATATACCTCCCCAGACCATCACTGACCCACCACCAAACCGGTCATGCTGAGCGATGTTACAGGCAGCATAACATTCTCCATGGCTTCTCTAGACCCTTTCACATCTGTCACGTGTGCTCAGGGTGAACCTACTCTCATCTGTGAAAAGCGCATGGCACCAGTGGTAAACCTGCCAATTCTGGTATTCTATGGCAATTACCAATCGAGCTCCACGAGTGCCAGACAGTGAGCACAGGGCCCACTAGAGGACATCAGGCCCTCAGGCCACCCTCATGAAGTCTGTGACTGATTGTTTGGTCAGAGACGTTCATACCGGTGGCCTGCTGGAGGTCATTTTGTAGGGTTCTGCCAGTGCTCATCCTGTTTCTCCTTGGCCAAAGGAGTACATACCGGTCCTGCTGATGGGTTAAGGACCTTCTGTGGCCCTGTCCAGCTCTCCTAGAGTAACTGCCTGGAACTGTCTCCTAGAATCTTCTTCATGCCCTTGAGACTGTGCTGGAAGACACAGCAAGCTTTCTGGCAATGGCACGTATTGATGTACTATCCTGGAGAAGTTGGACTACCTGTGCAACCTCTGTAGGATCCAGGTATCACCGCATGCTTCCAGTAGTGACATTGACTGTAGCCAAACTAGTGAAAAAACAGATGAGGTAGGGAAAAATGTCAGTGGCCTCCACCTGTTAAACGATTTCTGTTTTGGGGTCTTCTCATTGTTTCCCCTCTAGTGCACCTGTTGTTAATTTCATTAACACCAAAGCAGCTGAAACTGATTAACAACACCCTCTGCTACTTAACTGACCAGATCAATTAATTTAATTTAATTATTTTTTTGAGCAGTTTATATTTATATTTAAACCACACAATATTATCCTTATTGTTGTGATTTGAACCTAAATGCATTTTTGTCATTTTGCTTTTAACAAAATAAAATAATAGAACTTTCATTTATAGGTTTAGACCACTTTGTCAGCTGCAATGATTCCACCTTTTTCTAGACAGAACATGACCACTGAGCAGTGATGAAGCGAAGCAAATATCGTGGAGTTTGCTCAAGTTCAGAGATATCATTGAAACTCTGTGAATTTCATTGAAGTCAATAGCAAAGGACTAACTGAACTAGATTTGACTGGTTTGTAATGGAGCAATCATATTTAAAATGTCACTGAGGGCCAGAGAAACTATATTGGACCGATTTATTGTAGCCGAAAAGGTGACCTGAGCTGTGCGGCAGCAGTGCCAACCACTGCACCATCTTGCTTACATGAGATCAAAGAATAAAAAACTCATCAGACACACCCAATTGTATATTTTGTCAAAACAAAGTGGAAATGCTGAACTTGTAGTCAAAAGTTAGAAAGCATACCTAGGCAGAAATTTCAATGTGGTGTGTAATAATTGAAGCTGCTGGCTCATTCTAATCTTTGAAGTCATGCTCAAGGCTCTCCAAACTGTCTATGCTGATGCTTTGCACTTTTTCAAATAAATAGAAACTTCTTGTAAATAGTAGTAAATATTCTGTTGTTATTATTTCATAGAGTTGCCTGTTTTTCATGTGCATCAGGCTCCCTCAAGGTTTATTTTTTTTCTCCATGTGGCTAATTATACATGCATAGGGCACATGCTTCCTTCTCTTATACTGACATGAAACTTGAAGTTCGACCTGCACATTTGATGACTAGCAGAGATAACTCATTATTTATGCGTATGTGTTTCATGAAAGTGTAATTTTGAGAACCTGCATTATTTACTTGTCTGTTATACCATTAACTAAGTCCGACAAAGACTGTAATGCAAATTATCAGTATTATATGCCCGGGTGGTGGTGGTCCCATCCAATGTTGGCTGTTACAGCTCCAGGGGATGTTGCATTGGCCTCGCAAAGCATTATGGGGCACTTGGGAAAAAAGTTCTCCTAAACCGGCTGAATTATCAGTAAACAATTCAACCAACATGGATGAACACGAACACAGCAAATTTTCTGCAAATAACGCTTTGGCAAAATTTGCTGATCAAAACTACTACTGAGATACAGCATCTCTACAATTCAATCCACACTCTCTTGGTGGTGGCAGTTTATAGCAGAAAGTTTTATGGTATTCTATATGAATACTGTGATAAATGCTCTAATCTTGTTTGTTTAATGATCCCACTACTTCTTTGAATTGGTTATAAAGGTATTATTAAACAGAAGTAGAACAGAATTCCAGATTTAAATGATACAATTTGTTAGTTTCAGTAACAATGTCTATGACATGCCAGATCATCCTTATTAATCTTGTATGAAGCAGTTTCAGTAGATTTTTCTGATCATCTCTTTGGAAGACACATTTTATATATATAATAAAAGCCCAGTGCGGTGTCCGTGTCCGGGTTCCTTTTGGCTGTATAGCCGCCCAGTAGAAAAGCCCCAGTCCTTCCCCTCTCAGAATTCCTGCTTACCCCCCTCCGTTCTTTCCCCTTTGCTTTTATTTTTCCTGTTCCCGAAAATCTTTTCAAAAGAAAAGTAAAGAAACACAGAGCGTCACATTAACGCCTTCTCCCCTCTGCCCCTACAGCGTCCACCGCGCTTCTCGCGTTTTTATTTATACAAACACATTACATATAAAAACTGTTCACAAAAAAAAAAATGAATCCAATTTTCCAAAGAGAACTATTTACAATACACATAGACTTTATACAAAAAAAAATCCTAATTATATATTCTCAACAAGTGAAAGTTAAAGAAAATATTTATATATATATATATATATATATATATATATATAGCATACCTTTTCAAAACAAAAGTAAAGAAAATAGACAGAGCGTCACATTAACGTCTTCTCCCCTCTGCCTATTAAATAATAAATGAAATCGATTATAAATTATTAACACAAAGTAAATAAAAAAATCACGAAAGAAACAGAAACCACAACCTACCCTTACAGCGTCCACCGCGCTTCTGGCGTTAGAGCCAAAAACGTGGTGTATGCAGGTTATGAAGTGTGACGCTAATTAACGCCCGTACTACAACAGATTATATTGTTGATATTCTATTAACTATTTACAGGGATCAACTCTTTTGGGGAAGTTCATAACAAAAAAAAAAAATAAAATTATAAATGACATTTACATTTTGCTACATGTGCACTTCAGTATTTCGAGCCCCACGTCAGAGTCTGTACGGAGGAGACCTTATCAAACAATGCCGAAACGAAAGGCAACTGAACCTGCTCCTCCGAGAGAGGACACATTACAGCGTGATCACGAGGCAAAGGCGTGCCAGTCGCTCGCAAGAAATGGACACTCAGCATTCACACAGATTAGCTCAACGACGCATCTCTGCCGCACAACGAAAGTCAACTGAAACCCCTATAGAGAGAGAAGACAGATTACGCCGTGATCGCTAAAGAAAGAGGCAAAAGCGTGCCAATGAGACACCCGACGACAGGTCCTTACGATTGCAAAACAACCGTAATATACAGAAATGTACAGTCTCCCAAGAAACTCCGAGTGAACGCTCTCACCGTTCTCGCTCGCAACAAACTGACACTCACCACTCACAGACATTACCGCAACGACGCGTCTCCACTCCTCTTCCTTACAACCATTTACACAATGTATACGATTCTGATTAGTCTGCACCCCACACTTCGTGAATCATGGGTTTTGTTTTGAAATTTTCTTTCCCATACAAAAATCAAATGCGGTGCGATGAAGGACCCAGTTCACGACTGCCAGGCGCGTTTAAACAGGGAGTCCTTCAACTGTGGTCATCCAACGCGCAGCGTAGCGCGCGCCAAGTCGCTAGTATATCTATATTATATGTGATATATTACATATGTTACATATATCTAATTTTATTATTATTTTTTTTCATATGATATATTACATATCATTTATACATGTCTAATATTATTGTAATATTTTTATTCCGGAACATCAAGAAAATATCCAGTGTATCTCTTATATTAGATTTTTCTGAAATAAAGTTAGTCTGAAAAAAAACCTTGAAAATTTTTATGAATGTCAGGGGCATTTAGATACAGTGGAACCTCTAGATACGAGTTTAATTCGTTCCAGCACTGAGCTTGTATAGCGAATTTCTCGTATCTAGAACAAACTTCCCCATTGAAAATAATGGAAATCCAGTTAATCCGTTCTGCACCCCAAATATATTAACATAAAAATCAATTTTCCTAACAAATAACACTGATAAATTATATATACTGTAGTCTACCTTTAATAAATAACACTGGTAAATAATATAACTGATTATTAAAAGAATCAAAACAGGTGTCCAAAGTGCAGTAGAGGATTCAATAAATCTTTAAATAAATAATCCTTAAAACAGTTGTGAAGTGGAGGTTTAAAATACACAAGAATAACAATCCTTTAACACGAATTTAAAACGTCAAAAGGATGCCGTCTTTAAAAAACAGATGACAATCCCCGGTGCTTCTTCTCTGTTAGCGTCTCACCTGCGGGCTCTGCAACAGGCGAGACACTCTTAATGCAGCTGACCTTCTCTACACCGTCCTGCTTCAGCTGTTTGGCTCGCCTGTTCAGCTCACTGTTCAGCTACACGCGAGCCTGCACTCACTCGCCCGCCCGCCTGCCTGCTTGCTTGTGCTTGTGTGCGCGCGCGCTCTCTCTCTCTCTCTCTTTTCTTTTACTTTTTCTCCCCCTTAACCGGCTCGCGCTTCTCTATATATGCGGGGAGGACATGGCAGCTGCAGCCCATCAGCCACAGGAACAATCATGGATGTGGGCAGTTTCCCACCTGTGCACTTAAGTGAGAAACGCAGACACCGCAGATCGCGGCTCGCAACTGCTACCACGCCCCCTTGCTAAGCCGCGAGCTATACCCACAGCCTGGCTCGTGGCTCGTTACGCGAGCCAATGCTCGTATTTAGATCTGAATTTTTCGCTCATACTTTCCTCGTATTTTGAGTTTCTCGTATACAGAGGTGATCGTATCTCGAGGTTCCACTGTATTTAGATTTAATGGCCTGCTCTGATCAGAACTTCCCAATGTTCTTTGTGCAGTTGGTTTTTAGACTTACTCTTTGGATGGATCAATTAATGAGAATGAGTAACTAATACAAAATAGCTTAGAGTCCATGTTCATGTTCATTGAGTCCATTTTTTGTGCATGTTATCTGGTTTAGTTTTAAAGGGGGCAAATACAATGTAGGACAGGTTTCCATTAAATAGTCTTACATTAGTAAAAAATCACTGTACAATTTTAGTTTTGTTCTTAAACTGAATCAATTGGTACAGGGAGTAATCCTGGGATATGCCAGAAAATGGGAATATTTTTAGAAATGTTATACTGGAGTATATTTCTATGTAAATATATTGAGAATTCAAAGCCTGTAGTATGAAACTGAAGCCAGATAACATTTCACACATATGGGTATACCACAGTAAGCTGTAATTAAAGCTTTTAAATGTATCTATTAAATAATTTCTGAATGTCTCCAAGTCTGGGCAGAGTCGCACATCTTAATCATGAGTGAATAAGCTGAGCACATACAACATCCATCCATCCATTTTCCAAACCGCTGAATCCAAACACAGGGTCACGGGGGTCTGCTGGAGCCAATCCCAGCCAACACAGGGCACAAGGCAGGAACCAATCCCGGGCAGGGTGCCAACCCACTGCAGGACACACACAAACACACCAAGCACACACTAGGGCCAATTTAGAATCGCCAATCCACCTAACCTGCATGTCTTTGGACTGTGGGAGGAAACCGGAGTGCCCGGAGGAAACCCACGCAGACACGGGGAGAACATGCAAACTCCACGCAGGGAGGACCCGGGAAGCGAACCCGGGTCTTCTAACTGCGAGGTAGCAGCGCTACCACTGCGCCACTCACATACAACATAAAAATCACAAAAGAATCTTGGTTGAAATCACACAGAAAAACAATGCTGATGACAAACCAGAAATGACTAAAGATATAGTGGGAATGCAAGCAAGAGAAATAGAAAACAAACCTTTGCATAGTTGAGCTTAGTTATCTGTTCCATATTTGCACTGTAAAATATGCAAAGGAGACAGAAAAAAAAATTGTGGCTCCAGAAGATACCCCATTTAATCTCTGTTAGTCAAAAAAATGAAATGATAAAAAAATAGTTAGACTTGACATTTATATAGAGAATACAACAACAACAATTTATATTTTCTATATCCTAGAATCACACAAAGAGTGCCACAAAGGGCTTTAACAGGCCTTGTTTTTTGACAGCCCCCAGCCTTGACTCTCTTAAAGACAAGAAAAAACTCCCCAGCAAATACCCTTATACTGTAGAGAAAAAAGTGGAAGAAACCTTGTGAAAGGGAGAGAGACCCCTTTCCGAATAGGTTAGACTTGCAATGGGTGTCAAAAAATGGGGTGAATGTAATACAAAATACAGAACACAAGTAATCCTCTTCAAAGAGCAAGGTGGCAAATTTATCATTGCTACCTGATTAAAACAATAGTACTGTACATTAGTAATAGTACAATCTACAGAACAAAATGGAAGAATATATCGCTCACTAAATACAGAACTATCACATATGAACATGCAAATTTGTTCAGAGTCCTGGAGACCTTGGCCAACAAGCTGCCTCCTCCCACTGGCATTTACACAGCTGAATCAGTTCTGGACTGGTCAAGCTAATGAATGGACCCTTCTACCTGATGATTTCAGTACTCCTTTATCAGAGATGACTTTTCCATAAGCAGGAAAACAACTTGGCAGTAGAGCAGTGGCACCAAGTGTGATTACCTAGCTGTCAAAAAAACTTGTGCCCTACATGGTGATCTGTCTTCTTTACAAACTGATTACAAAATGAACAGGGTCTTCCTATTAGATGTTTAAGTATGGGAGGAAGCAGAAGAGGTGCAGCTAGTCAGGTCATGACTGGACGTGATGACAGTTTACTTCCAAGGTGATTGCCTCCATTCTAAAGAGAATGGAAACTGCTTTAGGAGCTGCGTCACATTCTTACTCTTTCGCCCCATGTTTCCATACCCCAATACCCATGATTCACTCTGGATACATGTGCGTGTGGCAGTTAATAGAAAACTATGGACACGAGGGAGGAGCCAGGACTGATGCGGAAGAGATGTTGAGTGGTTTGGTCAATAACAGTGGTTTGAAAAATTCAGAATGTCGAGGAAGACATTCAGTTACTTACGTCAATGTCTGTCCTCAAGACTGTTTTAGGTAAAATAACACATGTGGCGCACCATTAATGTCAAGAAGCATCTACCAAATGGGCTTTATTAGTAGACAGCAGGCATCACAACTGCTTATTAAGCCAGACACTTCTATTTTCTTTCCAATGGCATGTGATATGGCAAAGATCATGTTAACATTGACTTAAAATTATCTAGGTAGGAAAACTTTCCGGAAAATACTAATTCACGCCCTCAAACCAAAGTCATTCAAGTCACACATGTCTGTGTTGGATTTTGTGCCACATAAGAAAATGGTCTAAATCCTTTGTTCCATGTTTTATTTTCCTGTTCAAACTGCTCTAAAATTTTTTGATTGTATCATGTGTACAAAATCAAATTTGAACTACAGTGTGAATGTAGGCTTTGTTAATACAAGTGGTGCTCCTGTTCATATGAGTAGCCACAGTCAGGAAATCTACATAAGTACAGCCTTCCACCCATTTTTAAACATAATGCATTTTCTGATGTTAGTAGGTATCAAAGTAAGCTTAAGCTTCTTGGTCCTGTTTGTGAAAAACAGTATTTACTGATACTGTTCAATTATTTGTATATTTTAATGTCTAGCTTGTTCTTGACATTGTGCCTTTAGCATGCATTAGTACATGTCGTTTTGTCAAGTCAAAATTTCTAAGATGTAAATTCAAAATTGGTCTTATTTGCAATTTTGTTTTGTTGTTGTTCTCCTAAATACAGTAGACATGTTCATTCATATTGATAATGTTTTCAGGGTTTGGTTTGTTCACAATACAGTAAGTGTATAATGTATGTGTTGAAAAATAGAATTATTTTTTTCTTTTATAAAAAAAAAAAAAAGGAAAATTAGAAAATTTGTTTTACTATCAGTGGGAATTGTGTCCTTATCAGTAAGTCTGCTTCCTGTTATGAATTTTACTTTTTTTTCCAAGGAGGGCATTTCTTCCAGCACCTATCATACTTAAAAGCGCACCCTGGGGTGCTGGTTATCTTTTACACTTTGAAGTTTATGGAGTTGTTGCTTACACTTATATTGAAAAATGTTGCAGTTCCTTTGGAATCTATTTTTATCCATCATACCATAGGCCTGCTTTTCTTTCTTGTCTAACTTTCTATATCACATATATTAGCCAATAGATTGGGATCACAATTGAAAATCAATATTGGCTTTGGTAAATCTACATTGGTACACTCCTAAAATGCTGTTTTGTGAATTAGCCCCCACAAGCATGATATGTGCAGTATCATTAATTATTGTACATCAAAAACGTGTATTATTACTTGCTACTATATAGAGCTAGTACACCTATAGTACCTAACAACAGTATCAAACTGATGAATGAATAAGAAGAACATTTAAACTATACAATATGCACTGTAAATATTCTGTTTGTCCTTGTTTGAAGAATAAATGGCTGAAAGACTGTAATGGGAATTGGTTGGCATATCTCTGTGCACATTTGACAGTTTTAGTCAGATTTGACAACAGGGATATCCTCTGACACCTATACCTACCTACCTGTTCATCAGTTTAGTATTCTTAAGGATTTTTTTTATCTATTGACTGTGCTGTTTAGATGCAGTGGAACTACACAAAAATCCCATGTCAAGTGCTTCAGGCAGTTCATGCCTGCTTTTAGGGAATGCATTATTTTCACCTTCATTTCTACAGTATAACTTCTTTGACATTCTTCTATAGCATTGTACATTAGATATTACATTGGAAAGTACAGTATAAACCATTCAAATACAACTGGATTTATTTAATAAATCACTAGGATTTCCATAGTTTTTTTAAATATGCTTAGCCTTGGTAATCATAAAATAGACTATTGGCGAGGGAAATGTTAATTGCAGCCAGTGATCAGAAATGTAACATAAATATAAAATACCCCAGACAACTTTTAAAGTGCTTTAAAAATCGTCTTTGTCCACTGTCTAATTTCTTGCATTAAGTCATATTTTGTGTGGTGAGTGTAACCAGACTGTCACCAAAATCCTAGTTTGATATTGTTTGATTAGTTAAGAAATTTATGCTGAACTTTAACAACACTAACTGTAACCAAATGTTTCTGTACTTATTATTAGTCCTATATTGAAGAATTTTTGGCTTCTACTCCTTTCTGTAGTGTAATGATATTTCAAGTCAAACAATAAAGCCAGTTGGGATTTTGACCAGGCACTTTCAAAATATTTTACTTTATTTTTTTTCAAGCAATCTGATTAACACATTTGTGTTTATTTTTCATTGTTATCGTGTTGCTTGACACAACTGTACTTTAGTTTGAGCTCATGGATGGATGGATGAATGGCCTGATATTTTCTAGGTTACTTTAATGATAGCCAGTCTCCTCGATCCTGATGTGCAAAGCATTCTCAAGATATGACACTAAAAACATTATACGGTGGAACCTCGGTTTGCGAGTAACTTGGTTTACGAGTGTTTTGCAGAATGAGCTAAAATTTTGAATAAATTTTGACTTGATAAACGAGCGATGTCTTGCAATACGAGTAGTATGTATATGCTTTGTCTGCTGAGCGTCATGTGATCACAACTGAGCTGATGGTGGTTCTCTCTCTCTCGCTGCGGGATTGTGGGCAGTCGTCTCCTATTCTCCGTCTCAGTCAGCGTGCCTCACTCATATAGTCAACATCCGTACGAGCGTATACTGTTTACTACAGCATTGTGACTGTGTGTGTGTGTGTGCGCGCGTGCGCATGCTTGTGCGCTGTGACGTGCGAGTCACCGTCTTGCACCCCAAAACACGAAGCTGAGTCTCAGTACTTTAGCAACACCAGCTTTATTTAGCTTGGAACAGCAGCAGCGCGGTTATTTATTGTAGCGGGATCTGCCACTCTCCTATACACAGACACTGCAGTCAGGCAGGGTCGTGGCCAAGTAGTACTGTGCCCTGCACATTTATAATGTTCCTTGTTCCTTGTATCATCCATCGACGGCAGGCACTTATAGCATGTCCGCGATCTTTTCGGATTTGTTTTTACGGCGACTGCGACTGCTTCAGGACGCTTTTCTGCACGTCATCCCGCTGGGTGGAATCCCACAAGAGTTTAGAAACTCACTCACACCAGCCGTGATTCTTTTCAAAGGTTAATTTGTTTTATGTATTTTTACTTTATATTTTGTATTAATCATTTTTATATGAAGAGTTTTGGGTTGTGGAACGAATCATCTGAGTTTCCATTATTTCTCATGGGGAAATTCACTTTGATATACAAGTGCTTTGGACTGTGAGCATGTTTCCGGAACGAATTATGCTTGCAAACCGAGGTTCCACTGTACTTGGTCATTGGTTTTTAAAAGTCTTCCACTTTTGACTGGAACATTTTTCTAGTCAGCCATTTTGGGATTTTTCAAGTAGTGTTTATTTGGGAGGACTGATTCAGCTTAGGAAGGTGCATATTGCTTCACAGCTCATTCATAAATTAAATTTTAATAAGTAATGCCATATATAATGCAACACTTGAAATTTGATTTGCAAAGTGATTAAGAAAAAATGGTGATTTTCATTTTATTTTCTGCCTGTTTGTGTCATGTTTAGTTATCACAGTCAGCATACCCGAAACAGGGTGAGCCATTGATATCAAGCAGAAAGGAGAACACAGTTTTGTATATTACTCTTTCTAGGATCTTTTCACATTGTGAAGAAATACATTTTGAAATGCTGTCTGTTCTGCTAGCTTTCTCAGAAGATCTTTCCCATAACTTCTCAGTGGGGGAAGAGACACAATTAATTTTATAAACAAAAGATTGAATAAGCTACTTCATTTCCTCTGTTTCTTGGGCCAAGCAGTTTCATAATGAATAAGCAAAACTTGCTTACTGAAATAAAAATATTTAATATGGTTTTAATATGGAGATTGTAGAAGATGTTATAAATTTAGAAACAAATAGTCATAAAAAGAATTAGGGATCCAGGATGGAATCCCCATTCAATAGCCAGGATGGTAAGGCTAAGAAAAACCTAGCATCCGAAGCCTGTGACAGGGCTTTCTTCAGTGTTCATTTCCCAAATAAACATGAACTTCATGCTTGTGCTACTTCTTATACCAGAGAATTGGAAGGGGAGGAGCCAGAGGTGGGATTGAAGGTGTGGTCATATTTAGCCATCTTGGACCTTCTCTTCTTTTCTCAGGGGTGAAAAGGAGGATATGTAAGAATCTCTGTCACACACAAATCTATTGCAAGTGAACCATTGAAATCATTCCCCAGAAAAGTTGCACTATGCCCAGACTTATAACAATAGATCTGTGCATGTATTTGATTAATTTGAGCATTTAAATGATTTTACAAAATTTCTGATAGTTTAACTGTTTAAATGTACGTTGTCTGCTTTACAAATTTGTCAGTGCTTCCGTACTTATATATAGTTTGTGTTTCCTCTTGTGTGGTGTTTAGATTGACTGTGTGGCTGTGGCTATTGCAGATCTAATAGAAGGAGCTTGTTTTGTGACAAGGTTAGATTTTCTAATAAATTTTGAGAAAGAAAATTATCAAAGCTATAATTAATAATAAACCTTGTAAGTAAAAACCTTTTTAAAAATAAAGTTTACAAAGTGCTTTGCATGCAACAATGAAGAAAAAAGGTTAGAACAATAGAATTTATTATTAAAAAGAAAACAAATTAAAAGTGATATTTATTTAATACATATGTTACAAGACACTTTTTGAAGGTTCTAGGTGTATTATTAGCTTTCAGTCTATCATAGAGAGAATTCCGTTTATTTTTGTATAGCTCTCTATAGATTATAGGTGCAGAGCACTATGGTAAGTCCATAAGTAAGTACAAATGCATGCTTTTACAAATTACTAATGACCTAATGAGTATACAGAAATATTTGGTTAGACAAGCAAGGAAACAAAATAGTTCAAAACTAATAAACATAAACTGAACACAGTTTTATCTGTCCATTAGTTAATTTTTGAAGTATGACCAGCAAACAACAGATGAGGAAAACAAAAACTCAAGTCAGTAGCATTCCTGGAGAAAATAAATGTCATTTATAATAGAGAAAGTCAGAGTTGGATACAATCACGGTCCTAGAACCTCTACTGACTAACTACCCATGCCCTCCCTGACAAATTCCAGTGCTTTGTTGACAAAGTAGTGAAAAAAAATCTCCCTTTTCTTTAGCTGAGTTTCAGGGATAAGCAGTAAATGGCTGTTGGAAGACCTGAGTAAGATTGTTGCAAATTTTATTGATTGAAGCTATGAGTGGATGAGAAGTGCTGTAAAGAATATTTACTGCAAGTTTTTGAATATTAATAATGCTAAGGTATAAAATAGCTTTAAGCAGCATCCTACAATCCCACAAAAGATTAGTCCAGGGGCAAGATAATTCATGAGTTCAAGCAGCCTCCTAACCATTCAGTTTCCTTGCTGATTGTTGATATTACACTGGTGATATACAAACATATGCAGTCCCCTTTTAATATTCCTGAGTGCTATTTGGAAATAATTTTAGAGCCTACATACAGAATAGTTTTGTAAGGATTCAAATGGTTTGGCAGAAGTTATAGGGTTTTATCTATTATATTGCAACAGTGGTCCAAGGAAAGCAGAATGTTTTGGTGGTCATGTATCGCACATCTTTGATCATTTGTCCCCTCATAAGTATAATTTGTGGGATGGGTTACTTTAGCACTGGTTAAGCAGCCTCACAATTTCTCCACAGGCTGTGGTGTTCATGCTGGTGGCTCATACTGCTGGCAAATTGTGAGGCTGCCATACTAATGTGATGGGGCTGGAAAAAGCTCACTTCAGATAGAACGGGCTGAGCCATTTTCTCAAAAAGGAGGGCCTTGATAGAGGTCAGATAGAGTCAGAAGTCATATTCAAAAGTTTTAAGAGCAAGTACGAGAAAACTCTTGCAAACAAAAGACAATCGCTTCTGCCCATGCACATAATGAAAATTGTGTTAACTCTAGAAAAGCATTATTAATAATAAGTTAATTTTATTTCTGGAGTTACTTTCTATTACAACTTTCTCTTCGAAATAGTTCAAAAGGAACAGGCAACATTATATCCAAAAACTTTTTATCCACATTGAAAGTATGCTGACAGGAAGTATTACTGCCTCATTTGGGAGCAGCACACAGCAAGACCGCTAGACTCTGAATAGAGTGGTGCGTTCAGCTGAATTCAATATTGGGTGTGAACTATCTAACTTCCAGGACATCTATACTAAGTGCTCTTGGACTAGGGGAAAGAAATTGATCAGAGATAACAGCCTCTTCCCTGTATAGTGGTTAGGAAAACAGTACTGCTACCTGAAGACTAGTTTAAAGAGTCAGAGGAATAGCTTTTTTCCACAGTCCATCCAAATCTTTAATGAGTAAACTGTCTAGAAATACATGAAGCCCTGTTGTTAACTCTTACATTAAGTTAATTAAGTTTTGATCACATATTTTATAATTCTATAATTATAAAATAATTATAATTCTGTTTCACTCATTTAACAATTATTTTTATTGATATTATAAACTCATGTATACAGTATGTCATTATCCATTTATGTTCTTCTTAAATTAATGGTTTTGGAGTTTAGCAGCCAAGCATTTCATTACATATTTACTGTATGTATAATCTGAGCAACTTGCAAAATTTGACATCACTTGATTTAATCAAAAAATTCTGTGCAGTCTTATTGTAGGCTTCATTCAGGTGTGAAAGTTCAACACTTAAAATTCCTCTTAGTGGAAGTGGGTACTCAAGCCTCTGTTGCTGAGAAAACCCCTTGCCAACAGGGAGTTTGCTGTAGAAAGTGGAAGGTGAAGCCCGGCTTAGCTGATGCAGAGAGAGAGAGAGAGAGAGGAGGACTAGTATTCCACTGGAGAGATGAGATGATGAGAGAGGTGGGCATTTAGTCATAGGTCTGTTAGGTGCACAATATTCCAACCTTTTGGTTGATAATTGGTGAATGTGTTTGTCCATCAAGGATGCCAGTGGTGGAGTTATGACTATGTTCTCATTAATGAAAAAGCAGTCCTTACAAGATGCAGAATAGAGAGGTCCAGATTCTAAATACCAGAGAAAGACTCACTTTCATATTTCCAGATAAAAACACCCATTAGTTTCTTATGGCATTTGACTTTGGCTGAAATAAGGGTTTAATGCTAAGTGCTTATATGAAGATTGTGGCTTAAGTCTGAGAGCTGAGGTCAAAGTGTCACATACAATGCCAAGAGAAAAAGAGAGCAATGACACTTTGCACTACATCAGTAACCATCTGCATTTTGGTCACTTTGTCTCGCTGCATCTGGTGCAGTGGAGGAGGAAGTGTATTGTTTGTTTAAGACAGGAAGAAGTTTCTCTGATAAATTGCCCACTTGCTACTAATTCCTGAACATTTCCTGTTTGCTTGTTATATTTGCCAAATAAGAACACAGTGCTGTTGGATCTGAAGATTTTTTTCCCCTTCCATTAATAGTAGTAAGCAACAGGTCCATGGGTCTGTGTAAAAGTTATTTCTCTAGTATTTTGTATAAGCAAGCATACTTTAATTTTCCTCTGGA
This sequence comes from Erpetoichthys calabaricus, assembly GCF_900747795.2. NCBI lineage: Eukaryota > Metazoa > Chordata > Cladistia > Polypteriformes > Polypteridae > Erpetoichthys > Erpetoichthys calabaricus. Next base: position 105,540,332 of record NC_041406.2, read on the forward strand.
AATTGAGGGTTGTGTAAAATCTTTAGCCGTGATATTCAGCAATATTGCAACAAAGACTATATAGTGCTTGTTCACTAACTTGAAATCCCTTTTTATTTGAATGAAAATAATAAAGTCAGACATTGTTGAATTAAATTTCAACATTTCTGACAGTGGACCATGACATAATTTCAAGGACAATACACCATCATCACCATCAGCCAGCATTATATAGCTGCAGTCATACTATTGTTTCCACTGTGCCAGTTCCAAGTAGAACAGCTATGTTCTCTCAGTTCAAAAAATGACTTCTATATTTTATTTTTATTATGTATGGAAAACTTTTCTGAATGCCTTAAGAAACTTTACAAGTCACAAAACTGAATGATTAAATGAGATGCGTTAATATCACGACCCTTGAAATTTAAATGTGACTAATTTACAGCATCTGACATTCTCACAAAAGCCAGGACAGCTTGAAGAAGCTGAGGTTGACAGGATCAAATCTGTTTGAAATAACATGCATTAATACAAAGGTCTCTTAATAGGAATAAATCCTTCTTTGAAGACCATACAAAATGCCAAAGAAGCAAAATGTCTGTCCAATATTACTGTGGTGTCTGTAGCATAACGTGTGTGAAAAAGAAGGCACTGAAGTGAAATTTTGTCCATTTGCATGCAGTAAGTTCTTGTGGGAAGTAGACTTTTCACCAGTTTACTGTACTATTATTAGCTCTTTTACAGGGAAAAAGACAGACTATATCAAACCTCTTTGACTTTTCTTTTTAAAGGCTGCTGATAACATCAGTCTTCTTAGCAAAGACATACATCTGAGTGAGAAAGGTGATGGAAGTTTGGCAGATTTTTCTTTTTTTAAGAATCATTTGGCAGAGATTGAACTTAGTTTTCCTATCTGTCCTAGCAATGCTTTTATATCGTAAATGCTTACTTTGGTTTGTTAACAAAACTTTAAATATACTGTTATTTATTTGTTTATTTAGGTGACAGTTTTATCTGAACTACTTCATAAATTGCAACCAAAATCTGTACAAGTGAGCCAATGATATACAGTTCCTATAAAATTGTTCACCCCCTTGGAAGTTTTCACATGTTATGGTTATACAGTATTCTGGAAAATGGATAGATGGATGAATGGACTTTGATTAAAAGAGAAATTTCCAAATCAAATCCACTGTGATTAAATGTTGTTTAACAACAAAATGTGAAAACTTCCAAGGGATTGAATACTTTTTATAGACACTGTATAATGTGTAAAATTACAGGGAATGATGCCATGATGAGTAATGTAGTTGGTTTAAGCTCAGAATAATATTAATAGGATCCAAATATTGAGCCTTGTCATTTAAATACATTTTGAAGATGTAGGTCCTTGGTCCTCCTTGAAAATTCATCACAGAATTGACAGGTATATCAGTAATATTGGAGAATATTATAAATGTAGAACTGGGGCTGTGATGCAGTTTGGAACTAATTTACTGTCCTTCATTAATGGTCCCATCATGTGACCAACAGGGTTCAAATTGGTTTATACTGCATGACTGGTCTCTAGAGGTAAATAGGGCCAAATTTTGTAGTGTTTTATAAAATAGGACTTCAACATTGATCCAGACCACAGATGGTAGCTTATGAAAGAAAACCTTGTGGTGATATAACATGTAAATTAGACCTAATTTACACAGCCTTTTCTATGTCGGACTCTTCGTAGTGTGCTTTAGTTTATGTTTCCTTTTTTACAGAAACAACTTTTCTATTCAAACTATCCCTTTACCCAGATGATATGATGCTTTATATCTTAATCCAACATTCATCATTACCATTAGTATTAAACCTGCTAGAAGAATTTTATTTAATCTCCAGATTCAAAATGAATTTGACTACGAATGAGCTTTTTTCCTTTAAATTCTCTGGTACATCCCAGCAGGCTGAATAACATTCCACTGATTCTATCAGAAAAGCTTAAATATCCAGAAATAACAATTCCAACAAAATGTAAATATCTCATTAAACACAACATTAGTAGCATGGTAGAAAGCATGAAACAAAATGTTAATTGGTGGTCCACCCTATACCTTACTTTAGCTGGAAGTGCTAGTATTGTGAGGAAACATCCCCACACCATGATGCGGCCAACACCGTCCTTCAAGGAGGGAATGGTGTGTTTTTGATAACATGCAGTGAGAAGCTTTCACCAAGGGGGTATTTTTCGTACGTGGATTACTCGTTTAGCCTGATGTAATTGTTGACGATTTGGCGTGATCCTGGATCTGTTGGTTTCATATAGAAAGGGGTTTGCGCGATTGGCAAGACCCTTTATTGCTCGCGGAGGAAATTCTTTTCGAAAGATACCGCTTTAACCGAGGGGGAATATTGTACAGTAATCCCTCGCTACTTCGCAGTTCACTTTTTGCGGATTCACGACTTTGTGGGTTTTTAAATACAAGTGATTGCCCGCCTATCGCGGAAGTTATGTTCCAGACCCATCAGCAACAGGAGAAAATCCGCGATATAGAAAGACCATATAAATAAACATTTTTATAGTTTAAGCCTTAAAATACTCATCCCACATGCTTTAAACACATGTAAACTTATAAAACACACTTTGTTAACACATATGATATGTGGATGTCGGGCTAAGGATATGACTAACATCTCACTATTATGAAACATTTTAACTTCACGCAAGACAAGACAGTGAGACAGGAAAATTGGTGATGTACAGGCTTTTAAATTATTGACAGGCAGAGCGACAAGCAGCACAAAGCCAGCACAAAGTCCACTTCTTCTTAGCGTTCATTCAGCTCCCCATCCCTTGACAATGCGAACTGTGCCTCCGGGGAGGGGGGTTTGAGCGAACGTGCGTTCAGCCCTCACACACGCACACACACACTCCTCCTTCTTCCGAACACGCAGAGCGACAAGCAGGCATTTTGGCAGAAGCAGTACAAAGTCCATTTCTGCTCAGCGTGAGTTCAGCTGCCCCCCTTCACAAAGCGAGTGCAGACACATTGACGTCTGATCGTTGCGTGCAGTGTTGGTCTGCGGTGTTTAAGAATGTAGAAAGTGTTTAAGAGCATAGGAAGTGTTTATAAGAGTGTGGGAAAGGTTAACAAGAGAGTGGGAAAGGTTTATAAGAGTGTGGGAAGTGTTTATAAAGCTTTAAAATATGTATAAATAATAAAATAAATATAGGTCGCTACTTCGCGGATTTTCACCTATCACGGGGGGCTCTGGAACGTAACCCCCGCGATAAGTGAGGGATTACTGTACCTCAAAAATTTATTAGGACCTTATATTCGAAGTCAAACTCGGCAAAGTCGGGCTGTCACAACCACACAGACAGTATGCATTGCTTTGAGGTTTTTTGCAAGCAGCACTTTTTTTATATACTGTAGGTGATGCAGGAAATCAATCTAAAAGTGCAGTTTGCCAGGCAATTCGTAAAGTCTGTTTGGCTCTGAAATATTTCCTTCGGTTTTCATAGTGTTTCCTGGACACCTGCGTGTGCAGACAAAAGAGGCATTTCATGCCATTGCAGGTAGGTAATACACAGGTAAAAACACCCACAGTTCCATGAAGAATCTCACAATCGGCCTAACATTCTCATTACCCAGGGTTTCTAAATGTGATTGGGGCACATGGGACTGATCAGAGTGGAGTTTGATCAAACATTATTTGGAAAATGTACCTCTCCTCCTGATGAATAATCGGACAGTGTGTCTTCATCAAGTATTTGATCTTTGTCAATATCTCGTTGGTCAGACACAGGTTCTAGGGATATGACATTCCCTGCAACTGACCCCGAAAAAAAAGAGGGCTATATGGAACCTACCTATGGCCCACATTGAGGACAAATATATGCAATGACCATCCTTTACCTGAAATGATGTGACCACTGCATCCTGCCACTGGTTCTGAGGAGGAGCCTCCCCCTGGAATGCCCTCAGAAACAGGGCGTTGGGCATTTTGCTGGAGTGCCAACTCTTCTGCAGGGGTTAGGTCTGGACCACATGGACCTCCACCTGTTTTTTGCTTGTCTGCCTTCTTATTAGCTTTAAAATTAATGTTCTTTACATTATATATGATTCTTTATGTCAACAATTCTTTAAATAGTTATATACCAATATTTACCAGTTTGAAGTATATTCTTGTACTTCACTTTAACCTGTTCCCGTATTCTCCTTGTGCTCACGTTTGATCTGGAATTATGACATATTAAATAATAATTAATCTGACACATAGGAAATAAAACGCTGCTTTCAGTAAGTACAATGCACACGCATTTAATTTGTCGGCCACTTTTTGCCAGCCATCTTTTCTGGTTTGGGCTGATTTTGCAGTGTTACCCCTTGTGCATATTAAATCTTGAAATTCTTCATGTCCTTCGAATAAAAGGTCTTGCTCCGCTTGTGTGAAAAAATAAATGTGCCCGTTCTTTCGTCATTTTGTTGCAGCCTATCAAAGAATTGCTGATCGTGTTTTCTAGACTCAATATATATGGGCTTTTCAATCAGTGCGGTCGCGTGCGCATTCATCTCGGATGATTAGATCCAGCTCGACTAATCTAATACACGGCTGCGTTTGAAAAACCGACTTATCCCGGATGAGTTTCACTGGCATTAACTCATCCAAGATTAGGCATCTGATCTTGGCTGATTTAAGTGACGTACGGAAAATACCCCCCAGATCTCAGTCCAATTGAGAATTTGTAACTGGACTTGATGAAGGCTGTTTACTCGCAATCAACATGTAGCCCAACACGGGCACGCGCATTCATCTCGGATGATTAGACTAATCTACTACACGGCTGCGTTTGAAAAACCGACTTATCCCGGATGAGTTTCACTGGCATTAACTCATCCAAGATGAGGCATCTGATCTCGGATGATTTAAGTGACGTACGGAAAATACCCCCCACACATATCATTTAGTCTGATGGCCAGAAATCACGATTTTAGTCTTGTCAGACCATAGAACCTTCTTCCAGCAGACTTCAGAGTTTCCAGTGTGCTTTCTTGCAAAACAAACAAAGCAAATAAAAAAAGCCAAATGTGATTCAGCATTAAAAAAATGAAATGTGAAACCTTGAAAGTGTGAATATTTGTATGTACTTTGTGCTATATGTTTAGACATTTTTTGAGAAATGCCAGAGTGTAGTCAAGGCTTGTCACTGTATTTCATGCAACCTCAAAAAAAATATTATTATCCACTTTTAAACCCAATAGGACTGCAGTGATTAGTCGATGTAATCGACGACGTCGACTACAAAAAATTATCGACGCGGATTTTTTTTATTGTCGACGCGTCATAAGCAGAACCTTCAATAGAGGCTCCAGTCACAAAGAACCACATTGGTAACTGCAGTACAGTACATGAATGTCTGGGGGCAGTATCGTTTGTTATTGTTTGTCAAGACTGCACACAGTCCTACCAACGAAGAAAGAACATCTGAGGAGAAGAAGAATGTTGAGGAAAATAAACGTGGTTGCAATGGCGAGTCAGATAGAGGAGGGGGAAGGAGATGGAAAAAAATTGAGACAGAAACTTTCTAAAGTGTGGGAGCACATCACTGAAAAAGGAAAAAAAAAAGTTGAATGCAGATTATGCAAAGCAGAGCTTTCTTTTCATGGCAGCACCACCGCGATGCATGAGCATCTGAATCACAAGCATCCTGGAGCTGTGATGCCGCTGTTTCTTGAGAATTTATGCTGGCGCTGTTAGTTAGGGTCAGATCAGGAGGGCGTGAATGAGACTGAGAAAATAAAAGTGAAAAAAGCTAACTTTTACAAGTAACAAATTTACATCCGATCTGTTCGTCTTCAAATAATATTGCATTAGTGCGATGATGTTTTCTGATTGGTACTATTCAGGTCATACAACGATTTCTTCAAAATGTCACAAATATTTGAGCGTTCATGGCTCACCTTGCAGAGGAACATTCTTTCCTGTGCATGTCCTGGAGTCTTGTGGAGACTGGGCAAGGTCGTTGAGGGAAACGCAGTCACTGATTACAACCGCAAGAAGGTACGCGAATGAATATGAATAATATGAATAATGTTGCATCTGTGCCACAATGTTTTCCGAAATGTACTAATAAGGTCATAAAATGAATAATTCCAAATATCAGATATACCTATGTCTCTGTTTTTTTGTCAGTGTGGCTTTGACATCACAGGCCATAAGGTGAATACTAATTCAGCGTAAGCAGGAACACTCAGTAAAATTGAATAAAAAAAATCAAGTGACAATAAGATACAAATAAGGCAGATTCACCAGTGTTTGTGAGTCAGATGTTTTTCATCCAGATCAGAGAATTTCCAGTTACATTGTCTCAAAACACCACTCACATCTACAGTTATTCCCAGTTTCAGATAAAAAGTAACCGTGTCGGATCCCTGGGGGGTGGTAGTATGTGTCATGATTGTGACTGAGAGAATAAAAGTGGGAAAAAAGTGGTAACTTTTACAAGTACTGTACATTTACAGTGGCTGTTACAGACACAAATCAACAGACGCAAATCAGTGGCTGTTACAGACGTGTTTATTGTATACTATTAACAATAAGAGCAACTCACTACTCAAAACGATAAATATACGAGGCAGTCAGGATCGAACCAGGGAACTCTTGATTATAAGTCAGCAATTCCTACCGCTTCGCCACGGTAGCTATTGTATCATCCTTGAACCTTTTGTGAAAGTATTTATTTGATCTTTGCACTTCAGGCTTTACACATTATATAGTTTATGTCTACGTTTTGTTATTTATTACTAAAATATGAAAAACTTTTCTGTTTTAACTATGTATTTTTTTGGTTAAGTTAAATGCACTTTTTTTGTTTAAAGACTAAGACTTGTGATGGTCACACTAATTTAAAAACATCTGATTATTTTCAAATTCATATGTTTCACTGGTTGTTATTTTAATGTGATTATTATTAATTTTAATCATGTTAATGCAGAGACATCAGGGTGACATTCACAGGTGGACAGACGTGAGCAGATGAGATAAGACATGCACTGGAGCCCAGAACAGGATATGCAACCACGGGTCGCAGGCTTCAAACTAGTCAGGCATGAAATAATCATGACTAATCGCGGGGGCGTGCATGGCTCGTTTAGCTTAAATGTTTCTTTCAAACGAAATGATTGTGTATTCTGATATTATCAGAATATAATCTAAATAATCTTTAATCAAATGTAGTCACCACTACTGTCTACATAGCAGAATAACTATCTAATTGTACATAGGTACGAAGATAGCCTTTTTGTCCTCAGGAGTTGAAGGCATTAAAGTATGAACATAAGATAATATTACACAGATGCAAGGGAATAAAACTAAGGGGAAAAATATTTATGTAACAGTGAAGTACAAACGTAAGGTAATATTACACAGATGCAAGGAAATAAAACTATGAGTGTAAAAATATTTCTGTACCATATTTTCATACCTAATTTATCTCAAAGTACTTTACAAACAGTAAAAGATAAACTACAAACAACAAATGACAACCATTGTTGACACACCCATTTTACAAGAGTTGAAGGCAACCTTTGTCTTAGTCAACTAAAACAGGAATTAAAGAGAATCATTTAAATGTAGACAATCAAAGCACAGCATATTGATGTCATATAGTGAACAACTTGGTTATATTTTGAGTTTTTGGCTAGAAATTCTAGTCTTGTCAGCTGTCTCTGTGTTGTACCATATCTGTAAAATGCCGTTATTGAACTATATTTATTTATTATACATGTTGCACTGCTTTTTTGCCACTTTCAATTAGTATGCCAGTTACAGCACTTAAACTTCACTTCATATTTGTTACCATTAGTTAGCCAACATGATGCATGCATTGTATTAGCCCCTCACTTGTGTGGCTCTGTGTGAGAAGTCCTACCTTCTCACTGAAATAGAAATTGTTACGTTTTAGCCACTGTCATTTCCTTACTTTTAGAGATATCTCTATATATAATCTTCATTTGGATCTTGATCTTTGTTTGTCCGCGAATGAATTAGAAGAAGAAGCACTAGAGTAGAGAGACAGCTAAAACATAGGCATTGCATTAAGAATCTCCTCCAGGCTTATACTACTGAAGACTGTAGTACTCCAGTCACACCTCAAAACACAGACATTCAAACTAAACAAATTGTTGTGCTTTAAATTAACTAATCTTTATATATAATCTTCATTTGGATCTTGATCTTTGTTTGTCCGCAAATTCCACGCATGCTCCTGAGGCCTGGTTAGAGAATGAGATTGCCGAAGATAAAAGGTACGTGCCTACGTAACATATGAATGAAAGAAAGACAGTGGGTAAAATGAATGACAACGTAACGGCACGTTCCGGAAATTATTATTGTTATGTTGTAGCCGGCGAGTGCTGCGCGTCTCACAGTTGTACCGTGGCTTGCTCACATGTCAGTGAAGTGATCCCTATTTATGCTTTAAAGAGCCTGGATACCTATTTGTCCCCCTTTTATAACCATTGTTACGTGTATATTGCCTTACTCTTTGGATTGCCACAAAGCAACCTGCGAGATTGGAGAAAGGTTGAGAAGAGATCGTGAGAGGAAACGACAGCGTCGTGAAAACGAGACGGACTGTGAACGGAGAGAAGCAGAAATGCTCCTACACCACCACATAATTACTATTCGGACAGTGATTCCGAGTAGGCCATTCCTATCCAATCAATGTCCAAGGGTTTTGTTTTGCAATTTTGTTTCCCTTATAAAAAATCATAATGCTGTGTGACGAAAGGCCCAGTTTATGACTGGCAGCCGCGTTTAAACAGGGAGCCCTTCACAGACAACTTTAACATGCGCAACGTAGTTGGGCGCACATGGCTAGTATAAACATAAAACACATCAATCACAACACTGAATAAACTCATCAACAGTGGGGTCAATGGCTGTTCTCCTTATCTTATAAATCTCCCTCAGATTTTAAGAAATGTGTGTTTACATGTGAACTCCTGTGGTCATTTGTATACAAAAGAAATAGAAGAGGAGACTAAGCACAAACTTGAGGTAATCCAATGAATGTAGTAAAGTTATTAGAAAAGTAGCCATCAAAACACATTCTTTCTGTTCAGTTAATATGTGCTGGATCCAGCCAACCAAGGTATAAGTACAGACAGAAATTATCAGTTAGCATCTCAGCTAAAATGTAAGGCTGAATTATGGATGGATGGATGGATGGATAAATAAATAGATAGGTTGATTAATCTTTATTTGTCCCTAGGGGGAAGTTTAGCTTTTTTCATGAGCACAATAAATAAATACTATAACAAATAATAACAATGACCCTCAAATATATTGTACATCAGAATTAAAAAAAAAAAAAAAAGCAGTCACAGTGAGGCATTATATTAAAAAAACATTAAAAGCAGATAAAAGGTATTACATATAAAAAGTATTAGAAGCAAATGAAACATCAATAAATATAACGGTCTTGCATGGGGTTTTTGACCTTTCCAAATATACATGTAGCAGGTGCAGAAATGTAGTGGTGCCATCCTCAACATCCACTTCTTGATCTGAAAGCAATTTGATAAGGGGCCAGGGTTTTGTTTACCAGCTTTTTTTGATTTACTCCTGAAAGGTTTTTACGACCTGAGAAGTTAAGGGCCCCCCAACCCCCCTGAATGTTTTCACATTTTTAGTTTTGGCTACTGGTACAAATTGGCTTGTTTTCAAAGTTTGGAAATCTGTTTTATATTTGGAGACCTCTGAAATGTTTAGAGATTTTCTTCACAAAACTGAAGCAGGTATTCACTTATTCTGTCTAGTTTTGTTTTAGTTTCTTGGAAACCTTTTTGCCATTATATTGATTGAAGGAAGGCTGTCTTCTAGCTGCAGTCTATTCAATAGTATTTTGCTGAATAATTTCAGAAGCAAAATCCTCTGTCTTAAACCATAAATAGAATACATTGAGTTTCTGAGCCAATTGATAGTTTTAAACTGTAACAGTTGTACTAGATTATTATGCTACGACGAATGCTGGTCACCATTTTAATGTCATTTTATAAAGAACTCATGTTGGCGCCCACCGTTCATTCTCAGTCCAATAATTATACTTCAGCTTCGCTCATATGATTTTGTGTTTTTCCTATTTCTATAAACCTTTCTATTCAATTTTAGTTCTTTTAAATTTTTTGTTAAGCCATAGACTCAGCTGGGATTGTGGCATCTTTGCCGAATGCTGTACAACTTCTTGTAATGTGTATCTGAGCATATGCTTCTTCAAACTTGGTCCACTCACTACATTCAAAATAGCCATATTTTCAATAAGTAGATTCCTCTTCCCATGCTTTGATTGGTCAAAATGCCAGCATTTTCTCTGTTATGCACTGTTTTATATGTACTGTAGGAACAAGGTGGACACAGTTACAGTCAGGGTTTGACTGTAGATTTATAAGCACCTTTAATGTTTTTGTAGAACTCAATGAAATTCTAAAAAAAAATACATAGTGGTTAAAATAAAATTCACGTAGTCGGAGCACTGTCAAGTGATTCTCTCTCCCCTCTCTTCTTGGTGTATGTGTGTATATATATATATATATATATATATATATATATATATATATATATATATATATATATATATATATGTTTGCAGCTGGAGATCCACAAAGTGAGAAAATGAATGACGTATCATAAAGTAGTTTTTATTCCTGAGCTTTCAGCCCCTGCCAGGAGCCTTCATCAGAGGATAATGCTTAGAGTTACAAGAATCAAAGGCAATATATAGCAAAAATTAGGGCCGGAGGGGGGAGCTAAGTCAGTGTGTTCAGGGGGAGGAGGGGTATTGGTTGTAAAGTTTTATTTATTACTAGCAAAATACAAGCGCTTTGCAGCAGAGAAGTAGTGTACACATATCTACATATACATATATATACATATATATATATATATACACATATCAACATATATATACACATACATATACACACATACATACACACACACACATACATATATATACATACACATACATATATATATATACACATACATACACACACACACATATATATATATATATATATACACACATACAGACACCTATATATACATATACATATTTACATATCTACATATATATACACATATATATACATATATATATATAGACATACATATATACATACATACATTCACACACACATATATATATATATATATATATATATATATATATATATATATATATATATATATATATATATATATAGCCAAATCCCCGCGCTTCGCAGCGGTGAAGTGCTGCTTTTAAATTTTTATTAAGAAGAACAGAAAACCTTTTTAAATTGAGGGAAAATATAACGATTGTTATAGTTATTGTGTAGCTATTTGAGACTCACTTTTCTGTTCAGGTACCCATTTCCTTTATGTAATCCGCGGATTCTCCGCTATTTTTTCTTCGTTTATTACCACTCGTGCTGCGTTCAGTCAGTTCACGTGAGCCGCTCTCTTGTGTGATGTTGCGATGTCCATGGCTTTATTTAATGTTATCTAAGACCCGGCACTTAAAAGTTTCTCGCTACAGCAATTTTAACTCTGTTACAAAATGATCCAAAGTCTCATATATACCTCGTGTCTTCTCATTAAACTTGTATGTCGCGAATATGGTATTGCAAATGGCAGCGGGAGCGTTTCTATAAACTTAATTTAAACTTACGGTTTACACCGTGCTTTGTTTCCGCAGTAGCTGCACTTATGAATATGCTTGTATGTGTCACTCGCTGGCTTCTTATTGTTTCGCTGCCTTCTCAATTGTGTAATGAGCGATCACTCGTGCTGCGTTCAGTCAGTTCACGTGAGCCGCTCTCTTGTGTGATGTTGCGATGTCCACGGCTTTATTTAATGTTATCTAAGACCCGGCACTTAAAAGTTTCTTGCTACAGCAATTTTAACTCTGTTACAAAGTGATCCAAAGTCTCGTTTATACCTCGTATCTTCTCATTAAACTTGTATGTCGCGAATATGGTATTGCAAACGGCAGCGGGAGCATTTCTATAAACTTAATTAAAACTTATGGTTTACACCGTGCTTTGTCTCCGCAGTAGCTGCACTTATGAATATGCTTGTATGCGTCACTCGCTCGCTTCTTATTGTTTCGCTGCCTTCTCAATTGTGTAATGAATGTTTTCTTCAGCGCTCTTTGGGGCTCTTCCTTGTTTTCTACGTACTGCGTTCACAGTCAGTTCACGTGATTACGTGGGAGGCGTGATGACGTGATACGCAACTCCGCCTCCCACAGCCATCGAGCTGCAGTCTATTACAGTATATGGACAAAAAAGAGGTTCCAGTTATGACCATTACGCGTAGAATTTCGAAATGAAACCTGCCTAACTTTTGTAAGTAAGCTGTAAGGAATGAGCCTGCCAAATTTCAGCCTTCCACCTGCACGGGAAGTTGGAGAATTAGTGATGAGTGAGTGAGTCAGTCAGTCAGTCAGTCCGTGAGTGAGTGAGTGAGTGAGTCAGTGAGGGCTTTGCCTTTTATTAGTATAGATGAACATGTTCTTAAAATGACAACACAAAAGAAATATTTTTAGTCTTAACTGTGACAGTTATAGTGTTGACAAAACAATGTCAGTATACTAAGTGTTCAGATGGATTCCTGTCAGTCTTAGTTTCTTTGTAAATCTCACATTTTGGTATGGTTCAGACAGTTTTAAAAGCATGAAATAAGTTTTTCTCACAGCTGATGTTCGTGTAAAGATCTGTACACAGATGAAACACAGAAATTTTAAAAATAGTACTGTAGATTAGAATCAAATTATTCTCTGCCCCGAAATGTTAAAAAGAAAAATCTCATAAGCATGCTTTAACCTTCTCTGTAACACAGGTCTAATAATGCCATAATGTCAAGGATTCTCACAGTTTTTATTTGGAGAGTTCCCTAGTGTGTTTGCCATTGGCGTGATATTTGTATTCAAAGCTCTTGAAAATAAGTGTGATGCGACCAAGTCAATTGAAACATTGATGTGTGTTAATAATAACCTGTGTAATTTTGTGTTAGTATATTTTCCGCTTTTAAGTGAAAAAAATACATTTTGGCAAAACAATGAATTTATATGCAAAATTTAATTCTGTAAAAATAACTGCATATTCCTGAATAATTTTTGCCAGTAATGAGTTATGTTATCTTATAAATTATTTGGATTAATAATAAAATAACATCCGTATTTACAATACCACCCAAGTGAACAGTGCTCTGTACAGAACTCTACAAGATTCAATTTCCTTGCACTGCTAATCTCAAGAAGTATCACTCCATGAAATGGAAAAGGGTAGAAGACATATCTCTAGCAAAGTATTTTGTCTACTGTCAGATCAGGTTGGGGAGCATGCACTGGTACAGCGCATTGCCATACCCACCACACGATGAAACATCTTGGGATCCTGGTGTGCCACCTCCCAGGCAGACACACAGTCCACTCCCAACCCCCCAGAAATGATAATCTATCTGCCGCAGCCAGGTGTTAATGTGGACATCCCCTTGGCCAGGTCCAGCTGCTCGGGTCCTTTGCAATGAATGATCCTATGAGCTGGATCACCCTCGTGGAATTGTGCCAAATGGCCATAGTGCCGTAACTGATGCTCCCTCACAATGCAAGTAATGTACCTCATTCAGGACTCTGTGAGCAACCGCTCTTCGACACAAGTCAAACCAGTGCTACCTAAGTATTCTCCAAAGAGACACAGTGCCAAAGGAGTCCAACCTTCGTCTCAGGTTACTGAATAGCGTCCATGTCTCACAACCATATAGCAAAACAGAAAGCAACATGACTCTAAAGACTTGGACCTTCGACCTTTTGCATAGATATCGGGAGCGCCACACACCCCTTTCCATCAACCTCATGACCCCCCATGCTCTCCCAGTCCATCTACTGACTTCATAGGAAGAGTCACCAGAGACATGAATGTTGCTGCCGAGGTAAGTAAACTTCTCAACAAGGTCGACACTCTCTCCGCAGACACACATCTCTGATGGCTGTCCCCAAGATGTCATTAAAGGCTTGGATCTTGGTTTTTATTCAGGACACTTGCATGCCCAGATATGCAGACTCCTCACTCAGTATCTTGTGAGCTCCGATCAGAGCTTCCAATGAGTCCGCAAAGATCACAGCATCATCAAAATCAGTGAATCTTTCTTCATCAACAGATGCCCTGCATCTGCTGGACCCCACGATCCTGCCCAACACCCACTCTATGCAAGCATTGAACAGAGTAGGAGTAAGAACACACCCCTGATGAACCCCAGATTCAACTGGGAAAAATGCAGAGGTTCTGCCTCCACTCTGCACAGCACTTACAGTACCATTGTACAGGTGGATCATGATATCCAGCAACGTTTTGGGGTGGTCCTGGGACATCTCAGGTTGTCCCAAAGGGCAGCTTGATCAATGGTGTCAAACCGTTTATGAACATCGACAAAGGCTGCAAAGAAATTCTGCCGATATTCACGTTTGTGCTCCGTGAGATCCCTCAGTGCCAGGATACTGTCAATGGTAGACTTCTTATGCATAAAACCAGACTCCTCCGGTTGCTGGTCGGTGAGCAAGTGATCACGGATCCTATTGAGGATGTCCCTAGCAAGGACCTTACCTGGCACCGAAGGCAGTGTTATCTCCTTGTAGTTGCTGCAATCCAGGCGATTACCCTTCCCTTTCCAGATAGGGATGGCAAGTCCTGTTTTCCAGTCAGTTGGGATAATGCCCGCCTCCCAGATGGAAGCAAAGATTGTTTGCAATGCCCGGAGGATAGCCTTACCACCAGCCTGGAGAGGTTCTCCGTGGATACCCCAGGTCTCTGCAGCCTCCCCTACCTTCAGCTGGTTCACCACCTGTGCAATCTCAATGAGTCTGGGTGGTCCGCAGCTTAATTGGAAGATCTGCCTCAAGAACCGTGGACCCAGAGATGTTCAATGTCCTAGCCAGAGGATCAGCTTTAAACAGTTGCTCTAAGTAGCCAGCCCAGTGGAGTCACAATTGCAGTGTCATCCGTAAGGACCATTCCATCACCTGCCCTGACTGCGACTCTGAGGAACAGATTTGGATGTGTGTAATGCTTCAGTTCCTCTATAAGCAGAATGTGGATCACTAGACCATAGATGGTGTGTCACCTACTCACAGATTTCTCTAACAAACACCTCCTTATCTGTCCTCAGCAGCCATCCTTCTCAGTTCCTGGTATAAACCAGAGTTGCCATCATGCCGTGTGCTGCAACTCTTCTTGATAATATCCTGGGAGCTCTGCAAGATGAAACACCTCCTTCTGGGCACACTGGTAACACCAACACAACCCTCCGCAACCTTCAGGGCCTTGTCATGGAAGGTCTCCCACATCACATTAGGATCAGCAGTTGCACCCAAGTCTGTAAGTTCCTCACACAAACTGCATTCAGACTCATTAGAAACTGCATGATCTTGGAGTCTGGCCAGGTCTGGCCTCATTCTCTTAGTGGGTGGTAGCCTACTGGACCTAAGCTAGATCTTCAGAGTAGCAACAAGAAGTCTGTGGTCAGCATTCACAAACTGGCCACTTCTGTAGACCCTGCAGTTTTGTAAGAGACTCCAGCATTTGCCCACGAGGATGTGATTGATCTGCGGACAACCAGTATTTGAATACCAAATCCAACAATGTGGCTCAGAGTTCTGGAGCCAGGATCCAGTGATCTGCACATCCCGATCTTTTGCATAGTCAAGGAACATGGAGCCATTTTCACCACGGTCGCCAGATCCATGGGGCTGACACAATCCTTATAGCCAGCCCTTGTCAGTTCCAGTGGTCGCATTGAAATCCCCCATGACCGGAGGAGTGTCATCTCTTGGGCACCCATCAACCACCAAGCGAAGCTGCAAATAAAACGTTTTCCTCACCGAGACATCACCCACCACAGTTGGAGCATACACTGAGACAACAGACAAAGCACCCAGAGAGTGCCTTAATCTGAGTCTCATAATACGCTTGTTGACATTGGACACCATTGGAAGGGCCGATCCGCCACAGCAACAGCTGTTCCCTGCGTATGATAGCCATCAGAGTGACCATATCAATAAAAGTGTAACCACATACAGAGATCTGGTCAGTCCCATGTCTGCTCACCTCAGAGAGTGCCACCACTGAAATGCAAGGTTTATCAAGCTCCACCGATAGCAGACGAAGATGATCATTATGCCAGAGAGACAAGACGTTCCATGTGCTTACCTGGATGGGCCGCCTTAAATTCAGACCTGAGTGCTGCCATGCAGCTGGCTATGCCTCGGCACCACTCTAGTTCTGATCCCCAAATGGCCCAACCTCATTTACTCTCCAGCTGTTTTGACTGTTCAGGAATGATGCTCCGAGGTCTTTTCCCCCATCCCCTTCATAATGAGAGCAGCCTTCCTATTGGCAACTGCAACAGAGCTACTCCCGCAAAGTGTAGAAAGAAGTCCGTCCTGTCTGTCGTTTTGGAACTGTGTGATGTGTGTTTTTTTTTTTTTTTTAAAATGACGGCTGGAGTGCCCCTGCCACCAACCCTCAAATTTTTCACTGCAATTTGGAGGATCGTCTGCAGGGCAGATGCAGTTTCACGTCATACCCAGGGCATGCATACATCATAAAGATATAGATTAAGTTATCTGAAGTAAATTGACCCTTATAATACAATCACAACATTCAGTGATATTGTGGTATAATGATTATCTTTTTTTCCATGATTCTTGTTTATTGATTCTTGTAACTGTATGCAGATAACACAGTATCAGCAACCAATCAGTATGTTATGATGGCTATGAACAACAAAGGACAATATTTTGTGGAGGTTTAATGCAAGTTTTCATGTAAGTCAACTTGAGAGATGCTTATACTTTGAATCAAGTCAGCCTTTAGCAGTGCATTCAAAGATAAGTTGCAGTCATGTTGTCATATTGATTAGTGTATTTTGCCACATCTGTGTCTACTCTGTTACACCAGTTTGACAATTATTGTTGGGAGTATTGTCTGTGTTGCAACCTTTTTATTTGCCCCAACGTTCCCACTCAATGTTTAAGATGAGTCGGGTTCCATGGCCATTTTTGACTCCTGTGAATATTTTACAGTGCATGCAGAATGCCGAATGATTCCTGCAAATGTTGAGAGTGTTTCAGTGAAATACAGTGCCCTCCATAATATCTGATTCACACCTCTGCTTGACTGTTGAAAATTAAAAATTAGGTAATTCAGATGTAGTTAATGTGCTCATTGTAGACATTAATTTAAGAGTATTCACATACGTTTGTGTTGCACCGTGTACAAATTAAAACACCTTTTCTACATGGTCCCCCCCCCAAATTTCAGGGCAAAATAATGTTTTGGGCAATTGGTGTCACAGGTGTTTGTGATTATCAGGCACATGCGTAAGATACCTAGGCTTGCTTCTATGCTTTGGAGTTTATAGCTGACATTGTTCAACATGAGGACATGAGCTGTACCAGCGTAGTCAAAGAAGCCATTATGAGGGTGAAAACAAGAATATTCTGTGTGTTTTCTCATCATTAAAAATCTTTACAATTGTTTAACCACACCATAGGTTTTGGAAGTGACAGAAATCAATTTCATAATTTCTTTTGTGCAGATAACCAAGGTGCTGAGGTTGTATTGAGATTCATTGTAGTTAGGTATTGGTCACTAGAGCTTAATTTTAATTTAACTAACTCTGCACTGGTCTGTTTTCTAACTGTTTGCTAGATTAATCTCATCTACTGATAAAAGGACATTTTTCACACTTTTTCACTAGATTCCATCAACCTTAAAGTTAATATTACTCTCTGGTTGTGCTTAAAAAATATTTGATCACACAAGCATATTAAAATAAAGACAAATGATAGCAAAAATGTTATTTTACATAGTTCACTTAGAATTCTAAAGTAGAGCATGTTGTAGAGGTGTGTTGAGAACCTATGACAGATTTAGATAAATTAAGGTGATTCAGACATTTTCGTTAATTATATCCTTGAGCAGAGGCATATTACATGTGAGAAAGATCACTCTATGCTATCTGTCTCATGCATATTCAGTGAAATTTAGCACTTTTTTGTTCCCTGAGAGTTAGGGTGTTCCTTTACCCAGTCACTTTTTGGTGGCAGGGAATCCCTTTTTGTTAATGAAGTATTGATGGGGGGACCTGGGTACACCCACTGGGCACTACATGTGATAGCAACAAACAGCCACAGCAAAGGTAGTGATGCAATGATGATTTGAGGTTGGCATCATGTGGTACTGACAGTGTGAGCTATTCTGTTGGGAAATTGACACATTTCCCTGGAGCCTTTGCTTAGTGAAGATAGCAATCACAAAGTGCATGCTATGAAAATGTCTGGCCCCAGCTGTCACAGAGTGTTCAAAGCAGAAGCAGAATATATATGTTAGCAAGCTAGTTATTGTACCATTGAATACAAAATATCGTTGTGATTTCTTACAAGCGAAATCCTTACTGCAAGCAGTAATTTAACCTGTATGTTCCATTTACTTTTTTAGTCTTTTAAAACATACATTATATGGTGCCTTTCTTCCAAGAAGGGTGATTGGTTAAATGAGTGTGAACACTGAATCTACCTTACATAGTACAAAGTCAAATCATTTGCCCTCAGCATCTGTCTTTATCATTTCTTATTTGTATAACCTTGATTAGATTATGGTCATACATAGTTTGAACTTAAATGTGCCCTCTGGCTGTTGCCATTGGGTATAAAGTATTACTTTCAAATGGGCAGATGGAGCTGTGTTATATTGTAGATATACAAATCATAAAATAAATTGACCTTTAATACTACAGATAAAATGTTATTTAATATAATTCATCATTTCTTTATTCAACTCGTAGTAATTTTCTTAATTTGAAAAGCATATAGACTCAGAGTGATTAATCTTGCATGCACATGGATTATACTCCAGTGCCATGGGGCACTGCAGCTAATTGCCATTGTGCATAGCAATGTGACAACCTTAGCAACCACTTGTATGCCACGATCTAAAACGGTATTATCTGGAGATATTTAATTATGAACTGTTGTTTTAGGGTCTTCTTTTTAATGACATATCAAAGTGCTTGGCTGTAAATCTGCAAAGAATATCTTAAAAAAGGTCACAGTGATGACTTCCTGCAGAGCTGCCATGCATCTTCTCTTTACAGAGAATTTCAGTTTGTTCCTATTCTTTTAAAAATAGATAGGCAAAAATTTTATGCTGTATATTTAAAAAAAATCTTTTTTTTTTTCCTATTCCTATTCTAAGTCTAGTGGTTTGAATTTTCATTTCATTAACACAAAAAAACTACATGTTTATTAGTGTCTCCACCTCTCTCTATAACGTGATCTTTTTTCAGTCCCTTAATGGAGGCCATAAACTAGTACATAGTAGCAGTAAACATGGAAACAGTGTGCCAAAAATGATCACTTTTATTTTGTCCATGAAAGGTAGCACTCTTCTACTGACTTATTTTTTAACCCACTTAAACATAACCATCAAATTATTGTAGAGGTTTTAAATATTAAGTTCATGCTATACTATACTTTACCCCTGCTCGCTTTGCTGGCCCATCTCAATACCCCCCACCTGTGTTACGCCGCTCATGTTGTGAAGAGGGGGGCTGAACGCAGCCCAAGGAGACGCGATTGAGCCTCCGACATCCCCTGTTAAACAGTGATACAATTTCAGATTTAGAACATTACTTGGGATGTTGTTACTTATACTCCATAAATTTATAACTGAAAGACAGCATTACATTCTTTGACCATTCAAATATATGACATGTGCTTTCAATTATGGGCTATACTATTGAACATTAGTTTACTTTCAAACACTTTACAAATGACACAAATGAAATGTTTGTGTATTCTATTTACCCATGAAGTGTGCTGTTTTTCTTGTCCTGTTAACTAAGTGTTTCTGTGGTTATGTGTTACTGTTGTATTAATAGGAAGACGTAACATGTCACCAACATTACAATATTTTTCATTCACCATTTGTTTTCCTAACCCACAAATCCTGGTCAGGATTGTGGGCCAGCTGGAGCCAGTCCTTGAGGTGTTATATTTTACATAACCTATGCAGTGAAACAAAGAAAGTGGCAGTGTGGTGGTGCTTCTTTGCTCTTGTGGGTTGATGCTTCATGGAGACCCACGATCCCCTTCGATTTTCATATATACATGTGCACTGACCTCCAAAAGGGTGTAGCAATATCTGAGACAACAAAAGCTAACTCCTGCGTCCCAAGCTAAAACACTTCCATACAATTTCTGCATCATCCCATGTAGACACTTCCCATGGTACATGGGTACAGCAGCTAATTATTCCCAATCAATGACAGTCATACCACATTGTGGT
This sequence comes from Erpetoichthys calabaricus, assembly GCF_900747795.2. Lineage (NCBI taxonomy): Eukaryota > Metazoa > Chordata > Cladistia > Polypteriformes > Polypteridae > Erpetoichthys > Erpetoichthys calabaricus. The sequence goes on from NC_041406.2 coordinate 105,560,683, forward strand.
ATTGAACATCATTGATGACAATGTTAACTTGTCTACAAAATAGACTCAAATATATTTTGGTGAAGACTAGAACTTTGGATCAGATAACATAGTTTAACTCACAAATATGCACTTCTTGTTAAATTTTTCATGCTAAAATAACCAAGCAGTCATTTTAGTTCAAGTAAGTATTCAAAATTCAATACATAAGTTAGGCCAGAATCATAGTGAAATAAAAAGAAAATGTACCTTTTTCCACGGCGCCCGGAGAGACAAGTAGTGATTGTGACAGGCTAAGTGTTTAAAGAGTAATTTTATTATTTTTGAGAAAAATAAATAAAACCCACATAACTTGCCCCTGCACAAAATGTTTTTGTTTCACTATAGGACCTTGCAGATGACAGGTTTCTCTTAAAAAGAAAGACCAGGTATATTTGAGGCTTTTGAGGTTATTATTAAAAAAAAAAATCAAGTTTTTTATCTCATCAGATTACTATGAATCACAGGCTGAATTTCCGTTTTCACCTGTCCCTTACATAATTGAAATAAATTAATCTATATAAAATACAGAGGCGTTAAATTTATAAAGCTCAGTGTTATGTAACATCTGTTTAATTACCTCTACCACTGAAACAGCCAGGAGGAGAGAACGTTGTGGTTTTATTCCAAATTGTTTTTTGTAAATTGTATTTGAAGTAGTCACACAAAAGTGTGTATCGACATGATTATATTCTTGAAATACTTTCTTAAATAGATTTCTCACCCCATAATCCTTAAGATGTTTGCCTTTTTCAGCAAAACTACAATTTAGATTACATTTTTTGCTGTTTTTTAATCACACTTAAAGCAGGAAAACTTTGTCATGAACAGAGAAGTCTTTGTGAATTCAGTAATTTTAATACAGTGCTGTGACATATTGTTGTAAACCTCAGTTAGTTATTAGCCTCATTTAATCAAGGAAAGGAATGATTATCCATCCTTGTGCTTGCACAGCAGAAAACAGTATTCCTCCATAAGATTTCAAACAAACAGCCCAAGGAGGCTGAGTGGGTCTCAGTGTCAGACAGTAGTTCAATAACCTTCAATTAAATTAGTCAATTAAGTCAGGTGTCCTTTAATTAATATACTGTCTTTAACTGTTACTTAGGTGAAGTGTGTTTAAAATACGCTTAGTGACCATATTATTTTGCAGAAGTAAAATGATACTTATTTGTTCCAAAGAGAAGTAAAGATGAAATAGGTATAGTGCATACATAATAAACATTCCTATTGTAGATCAGTAAAGAGGAATACTTCTTTATCAATATGAGAAAATGACACATTCCCAAAAATTTGTATGCGTGCTTATATCACAAGTGCATTAACACTAGAACCCCTCAAGTCTACGAAAATATTCGTAATTCTGGGCCACCTTAAATTCCCTTGCACCTCATCATCAGCATATTTGTTTTGCAAATGTGTCAATCAGCACTGCCTGCAGACAGCCTGCTCACTCATCCTCCACCGAGGCAGCTGAAGTCAAGTCAGACACAAAATTCTCATAGCTGAAGTCTTTTATTTGGGAGTAAGGTGTGTGGAATCGTATAGGGTAAATAATATATTGTTATTTGGAATACATATATTTCATGTGTGTTCTGTGTCTACAACGATCTGTGTAAATGTAGGATGACAGGAAATACGAGGCAAGAAATGTAGAACACATAAAGAAAACAAACTGTTTTCAAGTTATAGTAGTAATTGACAAAATATTGCTGTGAAGTGTATAATGTGTGAAGACTGAAGTCCAAATATCATATAAACACTCTTACAAATGATATAACAAAACAAATGAGCTTTTATTCAACAATATAACCAAAGAAAAAGAAATAGTTCAGTTTATGTTAATGGTAATGTGTAAAAACTGAAGCCCAACTATTAATCGATACAAAGTAGACACGTCCGCTTGGCTGGTGCAGAGGTAAGGACTGTTGTCTCATAAGCAAAAGGTTGTGGGTTCGATCTTGGGTCCTCCCTGGTTTTACCATTTTGAGTAGTGAGCTGCTATTTTTGTTAGTATTATATAATAAAAACATACATTTCATTTGAGTCTGTAACAGCTGATGTAAATTTATGGTACTCGTAAAAGCTAGCACTGAAGGGATAAAAGCAGACACACAAATGCATCTCAATCATTTCTTCTTGGTGTCTTGTGGAGGAAACAGACACCAGAGTGTCAATGGTGGATGTTACTTTTCCTCACATATGGACAATACACATCAACATGTCATTAGAATGATTTTTTCATTCAAGAATAAAACTGAATATAAAATATCATTCAAGTGACATATTGAAGAAAAGGAACATGTTTTACAAGTACCATACATTTACACAGGATGTTACAGACTCACATCAAATGTATGTTTTTGTTTTATTATGATGATAATGCTAATAATTGCAGCTCATTACTCAAAGCGCCAAATATAGAGACAATGCGAGATTTGAACCTGTTACCTCTCCATTGCTAAACGGTAGCTTATCCAATGCACCATTTGTGCAGATCCATGGCGGAGCAGCGTTACCACTGTGACAGCTGGTTGAAAATGAAACATGCAAACACACACGTATGCAAACATCTTTTATTTTGTACCAACTGATAGTTGGGCTTAAGCAACATGTCAGCCGAGCAGTTTGTTTTTGTTTTGTTTTATTCTTGAATAACAGCATACTTGTTTTGTTACACCTTTTGTGAAAGTGTTTCTTGGATATTTGGACTCCACACATCCTATACTTCATGTCAAAATTACTTTGTCATTACTATAACATATGAAAACATTTTCTGTTTTAACCATGTGTTCAGCATTTCTTGATTTGCATTTCCTCTGTCATTCTATATTTACACAGATTGTTGTAGACACAGAACACACATGAAATGTTTGCATTTAAAATCACAATATTTAGTGGTCCACTAAAGTTCTGTTGAGTGTGTTTACTGTGAGTATTCGATTTTCTGTTTTTTTCCAATTTTTTTATTCTGTTCTTGCTTTTTGATATCTGGATTGTGTATTCAGACATTTTCACCCATGATCCTTTTTGCTTTTTTTGTTCTTGTTAAAATTTTCCGAATAAATGTTGGGGGGGGCCGGGCGGGGTGACACCTTTTGTGTGGCTGACTGGAGGAATTGCGGTGTACGGGCTTTCGAGGCAACTCAGGCCTCTTCTTCAGGCAGGGTGGCGGGAGGGGCCTGGGTTGCCTCGAGGGCTTGCATGTTGTGGTCTTTTTGGTTGGCCATATGGAAGGTGTCATTTTGCTTGGCTTTTCTCTACATTCTTAATGGCTAACATGGTACAACACCCTAGTACTCCGAATAAATATTCTAATTTAAAAAAATAAAAAATAAAAAAAATAAAATAAAATCACGATATTTCATTACCTACATAATTCCTTACAAATGAATCACCAGATAAACACTTCAACACAGATTTCAGCTGTGAGGATTGCAACAGGGTGATGCCTTCATCTGACTAAATAGGAGGTGGGGGGTGTAGCATACTGCATTTTGCCAAACCACACATTTGCAAAATAAAAGTGAGCTTTTAGTACGGTGTTAAGGAGCTACAAGCTGGTGTATGTATGGAAAATTTAAAGAGGTCAGGGACAATGAGAAAAATAGTAAGCTTTAGGGATTCTAGTGTTAAGCGGAACAAATGGGAACAAAAACTCCTCTTTCCCCCCCCCATCAGTGTGCTATTTTTTATATATATTTGTTTATATATTTCACTGTAGTCATTTGAGACACTTTACTGATAAGTGACCTTTTTTCTTTCTTTCATTTTAGTACTTATATAGTTAACCTCCACATGGGATGACAAATTATGTGTGTCCCCCCCATCTCCGGTGATTATGTTTATAGTTCCTGTGCTATTTACTCAGCACATCTGACATATAGGTGTTCTTTTGACAATAACGTGCATTAGAAAAGTAGGAATTTATAATAGTGTATGCATTTTTCTCACACTTAAATAAGTTAACTATAGCCCCATTCATTCATTTTCAAAGTTTTTTCTTTGATTTATTTTGAACCTGTTTGGATGAGGGGGTTATTTATTTTCATTTTGCAGATTTTTTTTCCTACTTAGTTTGACTTTTTATGATGAGCAAAGTTAACCATAGCAAATGCTGTATTGGAAACTGCAAATAAGCACTGATAGGACTTGATTTATTTGTCTTTATTTTAAATGTATATTGAGGATGTCTGACAAAGTCTCCCATGGCTCATTTTTGGAATGCAAAAAAAAGCTTTTAACAAAGTAACGAGAGAGATAATAGATGTAAACACAAAACAAGGGTCATTAGTTTTATATAAGAAAATTATATACAGGCACATATGATGTGTATATGATTGATTTTTTATTTAATAGAGCTATGAAATAATGAAGTATTAATACATTTTGGAATATGAAATATAAATGAGTTAGAAAAGTATTTCTTTTCTGTAATATTAAATTTGTTATGGGCTTATGAAAATGATTTTTCCGTTACATTAAATATGGCCATGCATGAACACCTGTTACATTATGCCTCATGAAAACTACACTAGCAAGACTTTCATTTATTTTGTGTAATTCCTCAATTTAACTAAGATTAGCTGTTCCCATTTGTCCACAAAATACAAAGAATTGACAGTTAAGAAGAGTGAAATAGAGAGTGAGAGAAAGAGAGAGACAGAATGCAGCAAAAGATAGTTTATAAATTATAGAACTGGATGAAAAGGAGTAATGAAGAGGATGAATGGAAGGTTTGTACTGGCTAGGCATTGCAAAATACCAGCAGAATGAACTGTGACTGCAGTCAATGTACTTGGTCTTGTTATCTTGTTTTAAGCTTTCTTTCTTTGAAGTAAGTTACTGTGGATGTTACTGAGTCAAATAAAGTTTTCATCTTGTCTACTAGACTTGTTTATGCTTAATATGCCTTATAATAATGTGAAACAGTTACATGAAGAAGTCCTAATTCTTTTATATGACCCAGACCAAGTTTCCGGGGAAAAAGAAACAAAAAACAATTGTGCTGTTTCAGTTAAAATACACATAGAGGCAAAATAAAGAAACAGTATTAGATTTATTATAGTCTGTGTTTTTTAAAATCAGTTTGGTGATGGCTGCAGGCTTAAAATCTATAGTGATTGTTTTGGCTGTTTGTTAAGCTTTAAGTGCCAAACTTAATCATGTTTAGTGGTCACTTGTTTTTGTATACTGTAGTTCAATCTTTTGTAAAGTTCTAAGGCTGAGTAGGTCACATTAGAATTTAATATGATCTAATTTTATTTTAAAGAAATTGATTACAGTATTTACAGTGTCAATTAAAATCCTAGTTTACCTTTCTAATAGATTTTAAATGGGGACATTTCCTTTCTTTAGAAGCAAGCTTTCTTTTGTGCATGATCATTATTTCAAAAGGAAAAATGTGCTACTGAATTTACACTGTCATGAAATATTAAAGTTGAAGCACATGAAAGGACATTTCTCTTTTCAACTGCATTCAGAGGTAAAATAAAAGACACATGTATTGTTTAAGAACAATTTAGCAACAGGAATTGTACAAAAGAGACTTCATGGCTTTACAATGCAGAAACATTAAAGCATGTGCAAAAAAATTGGTAAGCATAAAATAATTGTCTAGAAGTTCATGTTTACTAAAGCATTCGGGCAATAAAACATTCGACATTACTTATAAAAGTAAAACTTTTTTGACCTAGTAAATTTGTATTTAGGGATGATGTTCAAATGGCTGGCAAATATCTTTTGGCTCTTGATACATTACAAGAGAGAATGTTGCTCTTGACTCTGAATGAAACATTCCTGGACAGACTCAGAAATAACCCCAGAGTTTTAACATACCTTTTAATTTTTATATGTTTTCACCATTATATTCTAGGTGTAAGACCAAGGTATATCCAGATGATTTACCTCGAACAAGTGTAGTAATCGTATTCCACAATGAAGCCTGGAGCACATTGCTGCGCACAGTGAGAAGTGTCATCAGTCGTTCACCACGGCATCTCTTGGAAGAAATTGTGTTGGTTGATGATGCCAGTGAAAGAGGTAAGTTTGAACAAAACATTTTTTTTTCTTGATTAAAGAAAACAGAAAACTCTGTGCAACAGCTTTTTTCTATAAAATCTTTACTTTAGATTGAAAATAATGTTATGGCTTGAAAACATTTTTTTAGAAAATGAAAAAAAAGGAAATTCCTAAAGATTCCACACTAAGATAATAATGTAATGATATCTATATAAAATAAAAATAATGATTATTGAACTGAACTAGAGAGTTTTTCATTTAGTTGTACTCCAAAGATTGTTGGATTTTGTCAGTTTGTTGGTATATAATGCTGCATGTTTCAATTGCATATGGACAGTCAATAGTGGATTGTTATTCTTATTTGGTGATATTTATCTCATGCTTCATAGCTGGTTTTGGTGTAACCACAGCATTTCTGTTTCTTTCCTAAAATTCCTTGTAGGGACATTTTGTGAGGTCAAAGTAAGAATCCCTATATTATATATTCTATTCTTACTTCGATTATTTGAAAGTTAAAAAGCAGGGATGCTTCGATCAGATTTTTTAAGGCCGATACTGATCACCGATTTCATGTTACTTGATTGGCTGATTCCGATTCTGATTTTCTTTTCTTTTATCCCTTTAAAAAACTTTTTACACTAATCTCCTGCATAACCAGACAAACAGAAGTTTTATATCCTGTATTAAAATGTATTTTTATAATTAAATTATAGACCACAGGTGTTAACTATGTACTTTTATTAACAAAAATTCTGTAGGCTTATTATTCAGTGACCATAAAATACAGTTAGGTCCATAAATATTTGGACAGAGACAACTTTTTTCTAATTTTGGTTCTGTACATTACCACAATGAATTTTAAATGAAACAACTCAGATGCAGTTGAAGTGCAGACTTTAAGCTTTAATTCAGTGGGGTGAACAAAAGGATTGCATTGAAATGTGAGGCAACCAAAGCATTTTTTAACACCATCCCTTCATTTCAGGGGCTCAAAAGTAATTGGACAATTGACTCAAATGCTATTTCATGGGCAGGTGTGGGCAAGTCTGTCATTAAGTCATTATCAGTTAAGCAGATAAAAGGCCTGGAGTTGATTTGAGGTGTGGTGCTTGCATGTAGAAGATTTTGCTGTGAACAGGCAACATGCGGTCAAAGGAGCTCTCCGTGCAGGTGAAAGAAGCCATCCTTAAGTTGCGAAAACAGAAAAAACCCAAGAAATTGCTACAATATTACGAGTGGCAAAATCTACAGTTTGGTACATCCTGAGAAAGAAAGCAAGCACTGGTGAACTCAGCAACGCAAAAAGACCTGGACGTCCACGGAAGACAACAGTGGTGGATGATCGCAGAATCATTTTCATGGTGAAGAGACACCCCTTCACAACAGCCAACCAAGTGAACAACACTCTCCAGGGGGTAGGCGTATCGATATCCAAGTCTACCATAAAGAGAAGACTGCATGAAAGTAAATACAGAGGGTTCACTGCAAGGTGCAAGCCACTCATAAGCCTCAAGAATAGAAAGGCTAGATTGGACTTTGCTAAAGAACATCTAAAAAAGCCAGCACAGTTCTGTAAAAACATTCTTTGGACGGATGAAACCAAGATCAACCTCTACCAGAATGATGGCAAGAAGAAAGTATGGAGAAGGTGTGGAACAGCTCATTATCCAAAGCATACCACATCATCTGTAAAACACGGTGGAGGCAGTGTGATGGCTTGGGCATGCATGGCTGCCAGTGGCACTGGGACACTAGTGTTTATTGATGATGTGACACAGGACAGAAGCAGCCGAATGAATTATGAGGTGTTCAGAGAGATACTGTCTGCTCAAATCCAGCTAAATGCAGTCAAATTGATTGGGTGGCATTTCATGATACAGATGGACAATGACCCAAAACATACAGCCAAAGCAACCCAGCAGTTTATTAAAGCAAAGAAGTGGAAAATTCTTGAATGGCCAAGTCAGTCACCTGGGGCCTCATGTATAACGCTGTGCGTAGAACTCACACTATAACATGGCGTAAGCACAAAAGCGGGAATGTGCATACGCACAGATAAATGCAGATGCAGGAATCTGTACGTTCGCAAACTTTCATGTTCTTCCGCTACATAATCTCAATCAGCGTGAAAAGTAACGCACGTGCACGAGCCTTCTGTCCCGCGCCAACTCCTCCCAGAATTATGCCTCTTTGAATATGCAAATCAATATAAATAGCCCTTAAGCTCAGCCTTCTGTGAAAAGACAATGGGAAAAGCACGGGGGGAAAATATAACCCAATTGAGCATGCATTTCACTTGTTGAAGACTAAACTTCAGACAGAAAGGCCCACAAACAAACAACAACTGAAAGCCGCTGCAGTAAAAGCCTGGCAGAGCATTAAAAATGAGGAAACCCAGCATCTGGTGATGTCCATGAGTTCAAGACTTCAGGCTGTCATTGCCAGCAAAGGGTTTTCAACCAAGTATTAGAAATGAACATTTTATTTCCAGATATTTAATTTGTCCAATTACTTTTGAGCCCCTGAAATGAAGGGATTGTGTTAAAAAAATGCTTTAGTTGCCTCACATTTTTATGCAATCGTTTTGTTCACCCCACTGAATTAAAGCTGAAAGTCTGCATTTTAACTACATCTGAGTTGTTTCATTTAAAATTCATTGTGGTAACGTACAGAACCAAAATTAGAAAAAAGTTCTCTCTGTCCAAATATTTATGGACCTAACTGTACTTAAATTAATAAAACTTCCTTATGGGTCATTCCATGTAAAATGAACTGATTTTTCTAGAAATCTCATGCACTTTGGTCTCAAAAAAGTCTGGAAAAAAAAACTCCCAAAACAAAACAGGTGTACCCATGTTGTCCAGTTGACACCTTATATAATTATTTTGATGTAAGATCAATACTTTCCAAGATACAGACAATTTTGTGAGGGGAAAGGGGTGTCAAATTTATTTTATCAGTTTCCTAAGACTATCTCAAGAACTAAACCATCTAGCAGGCTTAAATTTTGCATACTGGTACCTTTATAGGGTTAGTACGTAACAAATTCAAAATGCTTGGTCCAGATGACACCACTTGGACTTTCAAAAATGGAAAAAGAAATATTTTGTTTTGACATGCAAAAATGTGGGCAACCAATTGTTAAAATTTCTGCTACTGTAAATTAAGTGAGTAGAAGTGAGACTAATCTCCAAAACACATTAAGTTAAAGATGAAGAATTCTTTTTAGTATTCTAAGCAAGATTAGTTTATTATTTTTGTTTCATACAATTGAAGAATGGAAAAAAAAGGAAAGGAACACCATTGAAATGTTCGGGAACTCCATTAGAATTGAGGTCTCAGATAACTTTTGCTGAGGGCTCAAACCTTAATCAACTCTTTAGGGCAATTGCTTTTTCATAACCATCATTAAGAACGGCCAGATAATGCAAATTTCAAAGCTGTATAAATACTTGCACTCCTCAAACCTTTTCCCAGCAATCAGCAGCCATAGGCTTCTCTAATTCAGAAAAATAGCAGAAGGCTCTAAGAAGATAGCAAAACATTTTCAGGTAGGTATTTCTTCAGATTATAATGTAATTAAGAAATGGCTTTTAACAGGAAAGGTGCAGGTCATGTTGGGGTCTGGAAGACCAAGAAAACTAAATTCTGGTAGAGAGGCAGATCAGTACCCCAGTTTGACTGCAAAAGACCTTCAGGAAGATTTAGCAGATTCTGGAGTGATGGGGCACTGTTATCCTCTACATTGACACCTGCCACTAATATAACCTTCATGGAAGTGTATTCAGAAGAAAACCTTTCCTGCATCTTCACCAAAAATTAAATGTCAGAAGTTTGCAAATAATACCTAAACAAGCCTAATGCATTTTGAAAATAAGTCATGTGAGCTTATGAAGTCAAAACAGAACTTTTTGGAGTAAAATGTTTAAGGTTTTGTTTGGAGAAAAAAATTAACAGAATTCCATGAAAAGAATGGGGATGAATCAATCATGTGTTGGAGCCAGTGGCACAGGGAACATTTCGCTGGTAGATTTCACATAAATAAAATAAAAGCAAGGTCAAATGGACAAAAATCCCTGCTGGCTACAGAAAGTGTTTACAAGCTGTGATATTTTACTAAAGGCTGTTATCAAGTACTGACCATGCAGGGTGCCCAAACTTTTGCTTCAGGCCTTTTTTCTTTAATTATTTTGAAACCGTAAATAATCAAAATATAAAGTAATCTTGCTTAAATATCATAGAAATGTGTCATCTTTAACTTTATACCTTTTACTGGCTTTGCTATTTGAAGTAACAGAAATTTTGACCGGGGTGCCCACACTTTTGCATGCCACTATATGCATAGACTTTCAAAAAGGAATTCTCCTCACCAAAATCAAATTTTGAAGCTGGAAATCATTGGTGTTAGAGTTCAAATGAAAATTGGATTTTCAAGCTGATACATGGATGGAGACGAATAGTAAAGATAAGAATGCTCCAGGTTGAGTAAGATCACTAGTAGAGATGATCAGGGATTTGGGCTTAAACTGTTTCTCTTTCTAATTTATATTGATGGCATTGATTCGGGTGCAGCAAACAAACATTCATGCAAAATTTGCTGATGATGCTTAAATTGGAGAGAGAGCTGTTATTGAGGGGAGAATAGAAATTCAGAAAGGCTTAAATATTTTCCACAACCAGGCAAACTTGAAAATGTGGCATAATATAGACAGATTTAAAGTGCTACATGCAAGAACAGGGAATATTAATTATAATTGGTAATATCAGCATTGGCTAACCTACTGGTAGCTAGCCCTGCAAAGAATTTATGTGTTCCAAGTTGAACCAACAACCTCATTGTCCAGAATTGTGCAGAAGAAACATCAAAGGCAAAAAATGTGATGCTATATTGTACAATTTATTAAATATGAAAAAAATCAACTTTAACAGTAGACTTCATGATGAAGTTGTGAGTTGTTATTTGGAAAAATGTGCAGGTATGGTTCAGTGCTGCACAAAAGACAACAGCAGTAGGAACTCCAGTGAGAACAGCAACTAAGTGTAACTCTGGACTAAAGAGCATGGCCTACTCTGACAGACTAAGAGAATTAAACAAGACAGTAATGTGGAGACCTAATCCTAGTGTTCAAAATGTCTGACACATATAATGCCATGCATAGAATTTACACTTAAACATGACATACGGACAAAACTGGAAATCTGTGTATGCACAAAAAAATTCAGATTCATAAAACTGTGCTTGAGCAAAGTTCCAAGTTTCCTTTATAAATCCTAATCAACATGAATTTTAACACACATACCTGCCCCTACAGCCCCACCCTAACTTCTCCCTGGATTTTGAATATTTGTATATGCAAATCAATATAAATAGCCCCTTGCATTCAGTGTTTTGTGAAAAGACAATGGGGCAAAAAAAGAATTTCAGCAAATGTGAAGTTAAGGCAAGGAAAAACTTACTATTTGTTGGTTTAAGCAGTGGCATAAGCAACAGAAGGAAATTGATGGAGTGATACAGCGTGGCAGAGACACTCAAAAGTTGAAGTTCAGAAAGTCACACAGTGCTCAAAGTAAAAAAAAAAAAAAGTGGTCAGATATCAAAGTCGATGTGAAAAGGCGAGTCATAGCCCACCTTCTGTTTATTCTGTTTCAGAAAATTTTATAAAAGCTGACCCCCATTCCGAGGATGTGACTCCGGGCAGTGATGGTGCTGCTGTGCCAAGCCCATCTTTGGGTGCTGGCTGCGCACATAATTCTGCCGCTGGGCGTCCATCTGGCTGTGTGCTGACAGTCACAAAATACAATAGTGGATACTGTAAGAGATGTGGCCAATAAAGAAATATAAGGCCTTTACTATGTGGTATTGACCACAAATTAAACAAATTTGATTAAAAAAAATGATGCATCAGATTACCTGTTTTTACTTTCTGCTAATTACATTCAAACAAAGTTGTAACACTGTCCGATTTGGCTGATCATTTGGTGAGTCAGGTTTATCATACCACATCTCTTCAGGTACGGGCAAGCCACGATTGTGTGCCACATTATGCAGCATGCTACTTGCTTGCACAATGGAGCACACTTTCTGTGATCTATAGAGCAGCACATTAGAGTGGAAATGTTTTCTATTTACATAAACAAATTAATTCTCAGAAGGCGCCCTTATAGTATAACATTGACATTGAGCACCATAATGGATAGATTCTCTGCTCTTTACATGGCTCTTTGAGGTGACTTGTTATCCTTAAGGACTGCTTGCCTTTTGCCCCACTAGTTGAAAAAAGCACATGTGACTGTGCAGAGTATGTTTTTATAGGAGCTCCTGCTATAGATGATGCAATGACAGCTCATTCTTTTGGTGATTCATCCCTGGCTGATGTAACTTGTTCAGCGCCATTGCAATAACATTGTGCATGCAGTTGACCACTCCGATGATATTCGGAAAACCAGACGTTACTGTGAATTAAGCTTTGAAGTTTGCCAGGTCAACCATAGTGTAAGGAAATCATATATCTGGATGACAGTTGGATAATACCATACTATACAGCTGGCATAGTGCGGCTCAGTGATGCATTTGAAAAACCTGATTGGTTCCTCAGGTTCCTATTGAAGAGTTCCTTTAGCTAAAAACCCGAGGGTGGACAGAACTTCCAAAGGAGCAGGTAGAGCACAATCCCTTAAAGCCTGCCTTTGTAAAGCAACCGCCAGTTCAGCACACAGCTCCAAGAGGATAATTCTTAGAAATCGAAATCGACTTGCAAGCCAGTCATCATCATCTATAAGTATGTGCTATCTTTTAATTCTTCCATTTGCAATGTCTTCTAACAATGCTAAAGCAGCTATGGTAGTTGGAATAGTTTGGCCATTCCGTGCACCATTATACTGTTACAGAAAGATAACAATCAAGTGAATTATATATGTAAATGGTATGCAATTAATTTTTGTGTATTTGATAAATCCCACGTTATGTATGCGAATGTAAAAAGAAAGGAACACCACACAGAAACAGTAGCAATACTTTGACTTTGGGTGCTGCCCATTTGCAAAACCGAGCAGAAACTTGCGTACAAATGGTGTGAAAACGTATGTTGCTTTATGCTAAACTCAGGTTTTATGCATATCAAAGTGAGCGTGGAAATGTGTGTAACCAAATTTTTTGTGCATACACACCATTTATACATGAGGCCCTAGGGACGCTGATGGAAATTAGTGCATTCAAGACCTGATCCATGAAGAACCTCTTCAGATGCAGTTATGGGAATCGGGAACAAATTACCAAGTAATGCAGTTAAAGTGAAAACCTCGAAAACTTCTAAAATTCATGATTCTGCTACTCACCTTCAAAGCCCTACATAACCTTGCACCCCTCTGCCTGACTCAGCTACTAGCTCCTTACACTCCTTGTTGCTCTGTCAGGTCCTCGAGCAGTAATCTCCTTACTGTCCCAAGCACCAGACTCTCCACCCTGGGAGGTGGGTCCTTCAATGCTTATAGCCCCTCAACTCTGGAACTCTCTTCATCAGTCTCTCCGAGATTGCTCCTCTTTCTGCAATTTTAAAGCTCAACTGAAAACTTTCCTCTTCTACGAACTTTTGTCATCTGTGTAAATTTTTTATTTTTTTTACTTTGTATGTAAAGCGACCTTAGGTTTGTGAAAGACACTCAATAAATGTAACTTATTATTATTTTAATATAAAACCTGCCAAATCTAGATGAGATATTTGGACAAATCAAACATCATCTAAACAATGAGCTTAACACTGGAATACCTGGAACCTGTGGAAATATTCATAATTGCCGGGCCACCTAATTTTACTTGCACCTCTTCATCTCTCTGTTAATTGTACACCAATAGAGCCTTTGTTTTTAAAATGTGTCAATCGGCCACAATCATGCAGCCTGCTATCCCATCCTCCACTAAGGCAGCTGAAGTCAGACACAAAATTCTCACAGCTGAAGTATGTTTTTCTGGGAGTGAGGTGTCTGGAATTGTATAGGAAAATAATATATCATTATTTGATATATGTTCCTTTCATGTGTGTTCTTTGTCTACAAGTAAATGTGTAAATGTACGATGATATTAAATGTTGAACACATAACTAAAACATAATTTTTTTCATATGTTATAGTAATAATGACAAAATGTTAACGTGAAGTATGTAATCTGTGAAGACTGCCTGCGGCCAATTGACACATTTGCAAAACAAAGGCACTCTTGGTCTGCAATTAACGCAACGATGAGGAGGTGCGAGTAAAATTAAGGTGGCCCGGCATTATGAATATTTTTGCAGGCTTCAGGAATTCTAGTATTAAAGGATTGAGAGATCTTCTCTTATTTGTCAAACTTTGTTCTGATGATGTTGTGTAGCACAAATACAGTACGACAAACCAGTATTTTGCAGCTGTTGCCATAACATTGATTTCTTATAAATGTATAATTGTCACTGTTTTATGACAGTATTTTGTAAAAATGAAGAATTTTGTAATAAAAAGAGGTTGTGTTGTGAATAGTTCATCATCTACAAGAATATATTATTTCCACCTTTGGCTGTTTGTTAGTACATTGTAAGTGTAACTTATGTAATGCTGCTTAACAAGATATCCATGATACCCCCAGTTGCTTTGAGAGATCACTTCTAGACTTCTTAGGGTGTGTAAGTTACAATCTCAAAAACTATGGCCATGAGTTTCAGGGTGTGAACAGGTCATTCTTAATCTGTCAAAGAGTGTTTTCTCTACCTCTTTATTACCAGCTTTAAAAATAATTATGAACATGAGATCTTAACTACAGATTGCACTTTAATGGGTTGCTTTTATTTGCACCACCAAGGAAATAATATCCTGTATAATATAGAAGAAAATTGCAGTTTGTAGCAAAGCATCAGTTATTAGAAATGTTTTATGAGAGACAAACAGCCCTCTCTTAGAAAAGCTAAAGGAAGACTGAAGCATAATTTAAATTCTCTCACTTTATTTCATTTTCTTGGTAGCTCTTTACTAATATCCTTTAAATGATAATTAGGCCATATCTACAGTATATACTAATTACAATCATTATATGCATAAATATTCTTTAAGAAGTACTGATATTTATCAGCAATTATTTTTTACAAACTTGTTTATGTAGGTCATCTGGTAACTTGGTAAATCAGATATTACTTTGCAGATGCTGTGTTTAAGTAATGTCTCTAAACAATAGTTACTGCTTTATGGTCCAGGTATTGGCCTCTGGTTATTGGAATAATTAATTGAAAGGTAAAACCTGAAGAGATTCTGGTGTTCTATGATTAGGAACAAATCCTATTGAAACAGAAAGCGTCTATTTCACAGCCTGCTTAGTCAAGGAAGTAAACTTATTTTATATTACAGTTGGCTTTTAGCATCTGACTTTTAGCTAAATATTTAACAAAAATGATAGTCTTACTTAAAATTTAAAGGAAAATAAATAAAGAAGTATAGTCATCCTGTTTAATGTTAAATTTATATTTACATTTTTATTCAGAATAAAAATACAATGACAGTCAGTTGTAAGAATATTGTTTGAAAGGAGCAGTTGCTTTTCAACAAAACAGATTAGCCTAATCATAGAAAATGTCAGGGTTAAAAATGATCTTATTTAAAAGGGCATATGACAAACCAATTACCCTAGGTTCTTGTCTATAAGCCGGACTTGTGTATAAGCCGGAGACCAAAAAGCATACGAATTTTTAAAATAAAATCTTATCATAGATAAGCCGGACTCATGGATAAGCCGAACGTACTATAACCTATAACTAATAGAAGAGAGGGAGGTCAGTGGTCTCACTCACACCCATTTAATTTCTTTAAGGGGGGAGAGAGTGTGAGATATTGGCGTCTCTCTCACTCCCCGCATGGCGCGGCCGGAGCGCGTTCTTTCTGCTCTGGGCATCGCCGAGTCAACACGCGCGCGTAGCGGTCATTTAAATTGTGATTTTATATGTAAGCATATTTAAATATATATCGCAGATTTTTTGCTGGTTCGCGGATTTCTGCGGACAATGGGTCTTTTAATTTCTGGTACATGCTTCCTCAGTTGGTTTGCCCAGTTGATTTCATACAAGGGACGCTATTGGCAGATGGCTGAGAAGCTAGATTGCTTACTTTTCTCTCTCTCTTGCGCTGACTATCTGTGATCCTGACGTATGGGGATTGAGCAGGGGGGCTGTTCGCACACCTAGACGATACGGACGCTCGTCTAAAAATGCTGAAAGATTATCTTCACGTTGCTATCTTTTGTAAAGCTGATTCCTGAAACAACATGCTGCACAGTGCTTCGCATACTTAAAAGCTCGAAGGGCACGTATTGATTTTTGACTGAAAAACAAACTCTGTCTTTCTCTCTCTCTCTCTCTCTCTCTCTCTCTCTCTCTCTCTCTCTCTCTCTCTCTTCCTGCTCCTGACGGAGGGGGTGTGAGCTGCCACCTTCAACAGCTTTGTGCCGCGGTGCTTCGCATACCTAAAAGCCAAACAGCACCATTGATTTGTTTGCTAGAGATTGTTTTCTCTATCAATGTGACATTCTGTGCTCCTGACACACACTCCTTTCAAGAGGAAGATATGTTTGCATTCTTTTAATTGTGAGACAGAACTGTCATCTCTGTCTTGTCATGGAGCACAGTTTAAACTTTTGAAAAAGAGACAAATGTTTGTTTGCAGTGTTTAAATAACGTTCCTGTCTCTCTACAACCTCCTGTGTTTCTGCGCAAATTTGTGACCCAAGCATGACAATCTAAAAATAACCATATAAACATATGGTTTCTACTTCGCGGATTTTCTTATTTCGCGGGTGGCTCTGGAATGCAACCCCCGCGATGGAGGAGGGATTACTGTATAAACCGGACTTATGTATAAGCCGATATTCTATTTTTTCATTTTCACAACTTTTTTCCTTAGATAAGCCGCGGCTTATAGACAAGAACTTAGGGTAAATGCTACATATAAAATATGTGCTAAATAAAATGTTTCTTTCTGAACAATATACTAAGTGCACATAATTGTAATTAGAAGTGTTACATATTATTAAAATGTTATGAAAATCTCTATCCCGCTTAATCCAGACCAGTGTTGTGAAGGTGTTGGGGGCTATTCCAATTCGTGTAGGGTGCAAGGCAGGGACAAATACTAGACAGGGCACCAGTTCATTGCCAATATTATTAAAATGCAATGATGGAATAAATTGTTTAAAGAATGAGTTGGGAACACCAACACCCAAGGATGTATAAAAAAAAAAAAAGGTTACTAACATAAATTTATGAAATTACCACAATGCATGAAAAAATACATAAATCAGAACAACAAAATTCACATTTGCCATCACTTTGAGTTCCCTTATTCAGATTGCTGCTGCTTCTTCTTCTTCTTCTTCTTCTTTCGGCTGCTTCTGTTAGAGGTCGCCACAGCGAATCATCTTCTTCCATATCTTTCTGTCCTCTGCATCTTGCTCTGTTACACTCAGCACCTGCATGTCCTCTGTCACTACATCCATAAACCTCCTCTTAGGCCTTCCTCTTTTCCTTTTTCCTGGCAGCTCTATCCTTAACATCCTTCTCCCAATATACTCAGCATTTGTCCTCTGCACATGTCCAAGCCAACGCAATCTCGGCTCTCTAACTTTGTCTCCAAACTGTCCGACTTGAGCTGACCCTCTAATGTACTCATTTCTAATCCTCTCCATCCTCGTCACACGCAATGCAAATCTCAGCATCTTTAACTCTGCCACCTCCAGCTCTGTCTCCTGCTTTCTGGTCAGTGCCACCATCTCCATGTAACATAGCTGGTCTCACTACCGTCCTGTAGACCTTCTCTTTCTCTCTTGCTGATACCCATCTGTCACAAATCACTCCTGACACTCTTCTCCACCCATTCCACCCAGGGTCTCCTCAACCTGTTCCCTATTCTCGCTACAGATCCCAATGTCATCAGCAAACATCATATTCCAAGGGCACTCCTGTCTAATCTCATCTCTTAACCTGTCCATCACCATTGTAAATAAGAAAGGACTCCGAGCCAATCCCTGATGTAATCCCACCTCCACGTTGAATGCATCCATCACTCCTACTGCAGACTACACCACTGTTGCACTTCCCTTGTACATATCCTGTACAACTCTTACATACTTCTCTGCCACTCCTGACTTCCTCATACAATACCACAGCTCCTCTCGAGACACCCTGTCATATGCTAGAGGCAAGGCCAGGAGTAACAACAAATTTAGCAGTGCTTCTATTGAGGAGCACTTCCCTTCAGACATCTGATTGTATTACACACCAAATCTGTTGCCATTTAAATTGTAGCACCCTTTGTACTGTCCATTCTTCTATCAACTGCCTTACTGTATTGAGCATTTCTATAGACCTCTTGACAAATTGTCAAAACCTACCTACCCATTACATATTTATTTGGCTGGTGTTTTTCCACAGATATCACTATTTAAGAAGCTAAAATGAGAACTGAATTCACTGCTAAGACTGTAAGGAACTCCAAACCTTAAACCCTCAATTAGCTTTTTTTTTTTTTTTTTTTTTTTTTTCTTTCTTTTAGCGTCAGGGTTTGTGGCCCATATGCTTTATTGTTTTTAGTAAGGAAAACATGACAATAGCATACACTATATTTATTTTATTTTGTGTCAATGACAAAAACAAAACCTGTTTTTAAGAGGTGTTGCTTATGAATACGAACAAGCAACAGATCTCCATTTTTTTCCTTTTGATTAAAGTGGACTTGGTTAAAATAAAAAAGCTGTCTTGGTCAAATACACTGGTGAATATTTCATATTTACACCCAAGTCCTTCAGTAAATATTAGTATTAATCTATTTTACTAATAGCACAATGGTTACTATTTTTTTTTATTTTATTGATTTTATTAAAATCAAATAACATTCCATACACAACTAATTTTACCAAAAAAAAAAAATAAAAAAAAAAGGTTCTGAACAAACAATCTATTTTACTAATAACGCAATGTTTTTTATTTTTGTAGGTCATTATGCAAGAAGTTATGTATTTTTCTGAATACTGAGGTTGATTTAGTTAAATATGTCACAAACAGGGTATTTGTTAATGAGAAAAGCAGAAGTGAAAAGGGGGGCAATCTGAGATTAATACAGCAGTCTTGCTGAATTTCAGCCTCGCTGCCAGACAGGACAGATCATAAATAATCTGCATGAACACAGAGAGAATGAAGACCAGAACATAGAAAGAATTAAGACCAATTCAAACAGTGCTGTTCAAATAAAAATAAAGAGGGTTAACAATTATGTGACGGAAGAACGAAGTGTAATGAGGAACCACAGCAGAACATCATGCAGAACTAAGAACAGAAACAAGGTTTTTTTTTTTATTATTCAAATAAATTACTTCAAAAAAAGGTTTTAGATAAAGGCTTCAAATTTACAGCAGTTCAGATGCAAGAGTGAATGTACTTGATGTAGACAATTGCCCTTGAACTGCCTGCATTCCTTTTTCGTATTTAAATGTTTTGTGCCCATTAATAGCCAATGAAAAAATGATTATATAACCCACAGTGTATCTGAATATAAATAAATTCATTATGAGAACAAAACAAAAAAAAAACAGTCCACAAAGTGTAGACACAGTTGCATAAGATGTTCAAATTAACCCTTCCAAATTAGGCTTTACCTTCTTATGCACCTGTATTTATTCATCAACAATGCAATGTAGAGAACTATATAAGAAAAAATAAGTGTATAGCTGCCCCTCAGAAAATATTAAGAGAATGAATATAGTCCTTCTTTATAGCATTAGAGATTTTTCATAAGAATAGTTAAGATCAAATTTTATACATATTCATCTTTATTAGTATCATCGTTTTATGAATACAGTATGATATATGATTTGGTCTTTTCCATTTATATCTACGACTCTATTACCCAGGTTACAAGATTTTGACTTACACAATTTTATGTATTTGTTCTGAACATCGGTGCTGTTTAAATCTGATTACATTTAATACAATATATCTTCCCGCACTTCAAAAAATGAAATCTAAGCAAGTGAATAGAGGTGGGCGGTATGACCAAAATCCTATATCACGGTATTTTTCTCCCCATGCATGAGTAGATATTAACCACATTTTTCACTGCAATTACTGCAGTAGACTGGCTAAGAATAACCTATTAGACTGTTATGAGAATTGTACATCGTACAAAAAGACATTTTAATGTGTACACAAGTATTAATCCAGGTTTGCATGGCCCCATAAAGTGATAGTTTTCAAGGGGGTGGCACTAAAGAGAAGGAATCACATTGCATGACAGATGCAGTCAAAATATAGAACCTTTAATTGAACAAATTTTGCAAAAGCTTAAACTATGATTTTGACAACATATTTTCAACCATCCAAAGAGGTATTTAGACTTAGTAAAATATCCAGAGGTGTTTGTCAAAAGTTGGATTGCACTGAACACGTCTTAGAAAAGGAATAAATAGTAAATATTTTTTGTAAACCAACTACACTTTCTGTTAATGTTAACAATCCCTGTCCACTGACACGTTTAAGTGATGTTTTAAACAATTTTACCATCATTAAACTGCATAATATTTAAACTAATAAATAACAACAATAAAATACATAATAGTATTACTGATAGCTGCACCATTACTTCAAGGCTTCAAGCCCAGGATCATTACACAGTATTCACTAAATTAAAATAAAATAAAACAAGTGCAACTTGGTGATGACATCTTACCAACTGTACCATCATTTAGGCAAACTGTATTAATATGGACCTTGCTTCAAGCTAAGCTATATACATAAATAATAAAAACTGCAACTTGCATTTATAATGCTGTTTGTGGTATAGCCCTATGGAAGCGCATTAGGGCCACTGTGAAGAAAAAAAAATATGGACACGGAAGAAAAAAACAAACTATATGTCGAGAATAAATTCTACATGTTGACTATGTCAAGATTAAAGTCGACATTTCCACTTTATTCTCATAGTTTATTTTATAATTAAAGTAGAATGTTGTAAACTAGGGCGGCACGGTGGCGCAGTGGTAGCGCTGCTGCCTCGCAGTTAGGTGACCCGGGTTCGCTTCCCGGGTCCACCCTGCGTGGAGTTTGCATGTTCTCCTCGTGTCTGCGTGGGTTTCCTCCGGGCGCTCCGGTTTCCTCCCACAGTCCAAAGACATGCAGGTTAGGTGGATTGGAGATTCTAAATTGGCCCTAGTGTGTGCTTGGTGTGTGGGTGTGTTTGTGTGTGTCCTGCGGTGGGTTGGCACCCTGCCCGGGATTGGTTCCCTGCCTTGTGCCCTGTGTTGGCTGGGATTGGCTCCAGCAGACCCCCGTGACCCTGTGTTCGGATTCAGCGGGTTGGAAAATGGATGGATGGATGTTGTAAACTAAACTTCATCCTAAAATCAATGTTTAATTTACTAGATTTTCTCAAACCCCGTCACAAGTTAATGCAGCACATCAAATACTTTGTGTTAAGTGTTCCCCGACCCAGTCGTTAATCACTACGCTTCTTAAACTGACTTCCTCCGCACTAACAGCAGATGCCTGCAGCAATCACCGCACAGATAAACGTCTTTGTGAAATTAAAACTAGTTATTAACTTAGCCGATGGAGTGTTCAGAACTTTAAAAATATCTTCGTTATACATGTTTAATTATGCCATCCATTCAGAGTTGCGCCCATCTCTGAACGAGTCGCCAGCACATCGCAGAATCAATACAAGCAAAACATACACTAGCAAGTACAAACACAAGTACAACTTGGCTTGCAGTGTTATCCAGTAGTATAGAAACAGTATTTACACATCTGACCTTTTAAAACTAAAATATCTCCAGGAAATGGACGTGATTCCTTTTTTTTCGGCAAAACTTCTTCTGTGTCATTATGTTTAACTTTATCGTCAGCTTCAGTTTCGGAATGCTCTCTGTCCATTTTCACCACGCGGCATACCTATGCTACCGCCCACTATTTGGTGGTGTAGCAGTGAAAAAGAGCCCTAGTGCAACAAATCTGTGTTTAGTGGTGTAGCAGTGAAAAAGGTCCCCACTTGAACAGTTTCCCGCTGCGCCACGTTCCGAACGTTGTTTAGGCAATTTAAACCGGTGTTGCGGTATAAGAAAAATCCATATCATAAAAAAAATAAAAAACGGTTTTCGGTATGAACCGGTATACTGCCCAGCACTACAAGTGAAAAGTATTTACAGTATATCATGAACTTAAATCTAATTTTTCTTATTGTAAGAATTATTGACTTATCAAATTGTATTTTTGATTTTTTTAGCTTACTTTAAGAAATCTTCTCAAGTAAATTTTTCTTACCCCATTGGCATTTATTTTTCCTAAATAAAAGCAAAACAACTCCCATTTAAAGTTTTTTGACTAGTTTTTGTATATTCATTTTTTGCACTCTATCTCTAGCTAGGGCTATTTTTAAGGGTCATATTCTATTCTAAATATTGCTGCACACCTTCTTATATTGTGTAGTTGATCTATCTGTGTAAATATTTAAAAGATGACCTACTTAAAACTCATGCATTAAACAAGTATTTGTATTTGGAATACCAGATTTATTTTCTAGGTTTTATTTTGGATTGTTTTTGCTTCATTGTGCATGAATAACAGACACTTGACATCTTGTAACTGAACCAACAAAGAAACCTCTTCAGGTTTAGTATAATGAATTAAGATGGTAGATAAAGAATAACTTCAGTTAAATACAGTAGTTTATATTCAAATCTGTTTTCTTTAGAGCTCTTTAATGACTGGATATCTTTATTTTTACCACTGGTCATACTGTTAAGTTACACTTTATCAACATTCTGCAAAACAAACACTAGAAAAAAGAGCATTTCTTTGTTTTGTGAGGTCAGAACTTAAAGATGTGTTAATCTGGCTTGTCCTGAGGTTTTCTTTTTATCTTCAGCACACAAGTTTTGAAAGACACAGGTTTTCTTTACCCTTTTAACTTGTACCATATCAGACAGCTTGCTAGATCCTGTAGAATTGTAAAGTACAGTATTTATTATAATATGAACTTCAGGCCAATCATCTGCTTGTTCTTTGCTTACCCAGTCAGTTTTTTGATATGCAAATATTTCTCATTTATTACTATTCATAAGTGTAAGAGCCATTTCCTAGTTACATAAGATTCATAAATATTTTACTAGATGACTATGCATAATCTATGGGAGGTACCTATAACCCCCATAAGTAGAATTGAATTGGTATATTCTAGCCATTTCTAGCAGCTCTGACTAAATATTATTCTCAGTTAGTGACCTGCCATGCCATGTGTAAGGTGTAGAGGGCACATGGTTTTAAACCGTGCCCGTGCCTAAGGGCCTACGGGTCTCCTGAGTGTGTGAAGAAATTTGTAAGATAATGTGCTTATTTAAGTGCAGAACCGTATGCTGAATTTGCGACTTTCATTAGTTGTCAGTTATAATCATCAGCATTAAAATAAATAAACATTTGAAATACATCAGTCTGTGTGTAATGAATGAATCTAATATACAAGTTTCAGTTTTTGAATGGAATTACTGAAATAAATCAACTCTGTCATGATATTCTAATTTTATGACCAGCACCTGTTTATATATATATATATATATATATATATATATATATATATATATATATTTTCACGGCATTCGTAGTCTGTGTCACAATCTGATTGTATGGGTGGTTACCTAGCAGGTAACGCTTGTGGTTGGCCAGCAATCTGCTAACATCCGCCACGGTGCCCTCAGTTTGTGAGGAGCAGATCATAGAATGGTTGAAATAGTTTACTGTCAAATAAATGCAAAGAGTACACGACACGTGTTTCGCCCTCATTCTGGGCTCATCAGGTGTGTGTGTATATATATATATATATATATATATATATATATATATATATATATATATATATATATATATATATATATATATATATAGATTATATATAGATTATAAAAGAAGTTAAGAATCTTTAAGTATAGAAGAAGAAATTAAGAACTTTTAAGTGCAGAAATAACTAAAATTTCTCAAGAAAAGCTAAGTTTAGAGAAGATACATTTTTGCCTTTTTTTCTATGTGTGTAACTACTTTTTTCTTTATTCTTGTGTGGATTATTTGCTTTTAACTTTCACTAAATATTTTTAAAACAAACTTTTGGACTGAGAGATTTCTTTCAGCACGCGTTTTACCCGTGCTTGATCTCGCCTTATACTTCGGCGGCTACAATAAGTATTAATGTGCGCCCTGCCTCAGATTTCTTTGCTCCTGTACATTTACTTTTTTTTTTTTTTTTTTAAATCCTATGCTTTACATTTGAATATAAATGATGCCTAGTATATGACATATTAGTGCCAGTAAATGATACTGGTTTCTAAGTAGAGAAAGAGTCTTTTCATCATATTATGCTTTTAAAGATTTTCAAGTTTACATTATCACTTGAAGTTATAAGCTTGCAGAGAGCAATGATTAGGACAATAGTTTACTCAGTGCCAGCCTAACATTCTGTAGAATGTGGACCTTAAATGGAGTTGCCAAATGGTGTCCGTTAGACCGTGCTTGGGTTGTTTTTTGATTTTTTAATTTCATAAGGTTATTTGTCTTTTTTTTTTTTTTTAATTTTAAAGATTTTTTTTTTTTTGGAGCAAAATTGTAAAACTGTAAGGAAAATAAAGTAGGAGCCCTGTTGAATTATTAGATTAATCCCACATTATTATGGCATCCTCCTGGGTGCCTGTGTTACTGATCATTAACCAAGCAAAAATTCCAACAGGGTGGTACTGCAGTTTTCTCTTTGAGATTTTCACACACAGTGTCCTTGGTTGCTAGCAAACTATGCCTGCTGGGTGGCTGGTGATCAGTCAGCTTCTGTTGTTAGCTAGATGAATCTGTAATTTTATGTACAGTCTGTCCCTGCTCATGTACTTGTTTTCTTAGCAAGGTATGGATTCATAGCCTCCTTGTCCAACTGCAGTACAGATTTTCCACCGTGCCAGTCCTGCAACAGATTGCAATTTGGATTAAAAGGGTTTGCTCCGACCTTTGTTAATGTCACAGTCTGAGGCTATGGGGTCCTGTTTTGAACAGCAGAACTTATAGCCGGATTTAGATCATTGACCTTGATAAGAGTGATCTCGTTTATTGGGTGTGCAAGAGTTTTTAAACGAAGGAACAGACACATTGCCATTGGTTTCTAGGATGCACATAAACTCAGCAAAGTTTTTTTTCCCCTCAAGGTTGCAAATCATTGAGTCATGGCTCTTATTTTGAGCAAAATGTTTAACTAGAATTTAGATGGTGCATCGAAGAGCCATCTCTAGGATGTCATTTGACCTATAATTGATCATTTTATCAGATAAAGTGCGAAGGCTGCATCTCAAAGAGAGGCCCAGTCAGGTAGAAGAACCTGATATTAGCAGTATCTGGCTTGCGGCATTTTACACAAGGGTTTGTGATCAGCAGTATATGTGCATTTGCCAGTTACGAGAATCATTCAGTGAATTTTGTCTCATGGGATTGGTAAATGTTTAATCAGTTTATTATTAGCTAGAGTTATGCATAGGACTGAAATATCTTATGCATTAATTAGGGACTTCCACAGTTGTATGAAAATATATTGCTATGTAAAACAGAGTTTAAGTGGACTGTACCCGTCTAATACCTGTACCCATGTGATCCCAGTTTAGGTTTGTGCAGAGGTCAGAGTCTACTCCAGCAGTCTTGTGCTCAATATATGAATCAACTCTGACTCCAGGCCACTCATATACATTCACACTTGGGCCCATTTTTAGAATAATTGTTAACTAATGAAACATTTTTTCTTAAACTGAAACAAGAAGTCTCTTCAAAACATCATTACATTCTGTTACCTCAGTCGTCTTATCCTGGAACTGCCTCCTCTGGCTTACATTTGTTTGAGCACGTTAAGAATCTCAATAGCTCTTACAAGAAAGTTTTAGAGCGTGGAGATGAAATTGCTGAGGAGGATATATGGAAAAATAATACTTGCAAATAAAGATGTAAAATTACCTGTGTGAATTTTTTTAACTGAATATGGCTATAAATGTGAGACAAAATGTATTGACTGATCCTTGTATTTCCGTAGCCAGTCTATTAAGTTATTTTTGTTTAAGTAAATTAGACTCCTACGTTTTACAAAAACACATTGATGGTACTGAATGCGGCCATTATTGTGCTGTAAGCAGCTGCTATGAAAACAGTTTTAAGATTTATTTCACACATTCATTTGATCAATAATTAATCA
Organism: Erpetoichthys calabaricus; assembly: GCF_900747795.2. Classification (NCBI taxonomy): domain Eukaryota; kingdom Metazoa; phylum Chordata; class Cladistia; order Polypteriformes; family Polypteridae; genus Erpetoichthys; species Erpetoichthys calabaricus. The sequence continues at coordinate 105,586,978 of NC_041406.2, forward strand.
ATGCAACTTCATTTTTTATTTCACCCATGTGAGCATAGTAATACTAGTGAGCAAATAATGTATTTTTATAACCTAAGTATAGCATACAGTTATCTCTAAGCCTATTTCAAAATCAAAAGGTAACAACTCTTCTATAGCAGTTATCAATAAATTAGAACTGATATGTTCTGAAGGAAAATACTTTGTTCAACAAAACAGAAAAACTGTTTTTGAATGTAGTAATTTACTTAAGGAAGTTCAATTGTAGTGCAGTACTTCTGAGCTCAGTGGTAGGCTTTCCTTCACTCTGTGTGACATATAATGAGACACTTAAATAAATAGCACCATATTTCAGAGATCATGAAAATGTGTCAGTTGTAGTGCTAATGAACACTGTTGCAATCTGCGTAGGTGTTTTTTATTTAAGCAAGACCAAGATCAGTATAGCCTAGGCATAGCATTTACTGGTTCAGATAGACATTAGCCTACTGCAGTCTATTCTCATACTATGGTTTTTATTCTTAAACTAAATCTTTATTTATCAGGCATATCACATACAGATAGTCCATGTTTTATGTTTTGTTTTCACATAATTCTCAATTTTATTTGTCTTTGTATTGTATAGAACTCTGCTATAATAAATACTAATATTGAATTTTATGCTGTATTTATATACAGTGGTGTGAAAAACTATTTGCCCCCTTCCTGATTTCTTATTCTTTTTCATGTTTGTCACACAAAATGTTTCTGATCATCAAACACATTTAACCATTAGTCAAATATAACACAAGTAAACACAAAATGCAGTTTTTAAATGATGGTTTTTATTATTTAGGGAGAAAAAAAATCCAAACTTACATGGCCCTGTGTGAAAAAGTAATTGCCCCCTTGTTAAAAAATAACCTAACTGTGGTGTATCACACCTGAGTTCAATTTCCGTAGCCACCCCCAGGCCTGATTGCTGCCACACCTGTTTCAATCAAGAAATCACTTAAATAGGAGCTGCCTGACACAGAGAAGTAGACCAAAAGCACCTCAAAAGCTAGACATCATGCCAAGATCCAAAGAAATTCAGGAACAAATGAGAACAGAAGTAATTGAGATCTATCAGTCTGGTAAAGGTTATAAAGCCATTTCTAAAGCTTTGGGACTCCAGCGAACCACAGTGAGAGCCATTATCCACAAATGGCAAAAACATGGAACAGTGGTGAACCTTCCCAGGAGTGGCCGGCCGACCAAAATTACCCCAAGAGCGCAGAGACGACTCATCCGAGAGGTCACAAAAGACCCCAGGACAACGTCTAAAGAACTGCAGGCCTCACTTGCCTCAATTAAGGTCAGTGTTCACGACTCCACCATAAGAAAGAGACTGGGCAAAAACGGCCTGCATGGCAGATTTCCAAGACGCAAACCACTGTTAAGCAAAAAGAACATTAGGGCTTGTCTCAATTTTGCTAAGAAACATCTCAATGATTGCCAAGACTTTTGGGAAAATACCTTGTGGACTGATGAGACAAAAGTTGAACTTTTTGGAAGGCAAATGTCCCGTTACATCTGGCGTAAAAGGAACACAGCATTTCAGAAAAAGAACATCATACCAACAGTAAAATATGGTGGTGGTAGTGTGATGGTCTGGGGTTGTTTTGCTGCTTCAGGACCTGGAAGGCTTGCTGTGATAGATGGAACCATGAATTCTACTGTCTACCAAAAAATCCTGAAGGAGAATGTCCGGCCATCTGTTCGTCAACTCAAGCTGAAGCGATCTTGGGTGCTGCAACAGGACAATGACCCAAAACACACCAGCAAATCCACCTCTGAATGGCTGAAGAAAAACAAAATGAAGACTTTGGAGTGGCCTAGTCAAAGTCCTGACCTGAATCCAATTGAGATGCTATGGCATGACCTTAAAAAGGCGGTTCATGCTAGAAAACCCTCAAATAAAGCTGAATTACAACAATTTTGCAAAGATGAGTGGGCCAAAATTCCTCCAGAGCGCTGTGAAAGACTCATTGCAAGTTATCGCAAACGCTTGATTGCAGTTATTGCTGCTAAGGGTCGCCCAACCAGTTATTAGGTTCAGGGGGCAATTACTTTTTCACACAGGGCCATGTAGGTTTGGATTTTTTTTTCTACCTAAATAATAAAAACCACCATTTACAAACTGCATTTTGTGTTTACTTGTGTTATATTTGACTAATGGTTAAATGTGTTTGATGATCAGAAACATTTTGTGTGACAAACATGCAAAAGAATAAGAAATCAGGAAGGGGGCAAATAGTTTTTCACACCACTGTACAGTACATGAGGATTGCTCCTATGTTATGGATACCAGTCTAACCTTCTAGTCACTAGGTTGTACTGTACTTCATAAATCACTGCTCATTTTGCAGTAAGTGTGCCAATTTTTTCACAAAAGCATCTCTTTTATCATTAAAGGGCAGATTTTTAAAGAGACAAAAAATCTTTGCAATTCACAAGTTTCTGAACACATTGTAATGTGACACAATTTTCTGAAATTATATTACAAATGCTTATTTAAAAAACAGTACACTCTCTCTCCTTCACCACCTAATAACTAATGTGTGATGAGCACATTGGCGCAAAATAGCTGCTGTTGCATCATCCATGTGGATGCGGTACATTGTTTGTGGTTGAAGTGACTCCCCCTTTCTCTATGTAAAGTGCTCTAAGTGTCTGGAAAAGCAATGTCACCGTTGTCTTCTTCTATCTGAATATGTGTTGTATTGACAGTGCCTCTCAGAACAGCCTGTTTGTTTTTTTTTTTGTTTAGATACTTTTTATTGTTATCAGTGACAGCCTTTTGGCCAATGAGAAAGAGCAGATCTTTTCTCATCAAATGTAAGATCTCCTGTAAAGCTCTGTTGTGGCTTGATTACACTCTCCAGCTCAACTGAAAGAGACAGCTGGCACTGGATGTCTCATCTCTAAACTCCAACTGATAAGAAGGGTGCTGCATGGAGGTTGATTTATATTTAATACAAGGTTTAATTACAGATGCTCTTTACCTAAGCTAAGGGGAAGTGAAAAGTGCAGGCTTAACAGTATACTGTATACTTAATGCTGTATGTCTTGAACTATTGCGCACAATGCTTCTATAATAAGTTTGTGCAGTAAAAAGTCCATGCAACCTCACTTGTGATTGATCAGACATGTTACACCATCATTAATCCATTTATTTTCTAACTGTGACTCGTTATATGTTTTATTAAATAGAACAAATGAATGCACTGTACTAGATGTAGTATTGTTTTGCCCAGCAGTGAATGGATGTCTTTCTAATATCTGAATTTAATAGTTCTCCTGATCTCCACAATATGAACAAATATCAGTTGCTTGCATTTTGATGTATTGCAGAGTGTTCTATCATGAAAATTTATCTGTACTTTAATATATCTGCTTTATAGTGCTCCACATGTACAGTTTTATCAGTTTGTGGACAGCTGATTTAAGCAAAGATACTTACTAGCTTAGCGCAAACAGACCAAACAGTTATCTTCAGACCTGATCTACACCTGTGCCAATCACCTTAGCAGAGGCCTGATCAACCCGTTACTTTCTATTGAAAACATCTTTTCTCCGCCAGTAACCAATGTGGGCATATGGCAGTCACCTGCGCTAAGTGCTCTTATCGCCATATCTTGAGTATATCTGTATAGTATAGACTGCCAATACTGATTCTCTGTGCAAGAGAGGACAGAGCCGGCTATACTTCCTTAGAAGACTGGCGTCCTTCAACATCTGCAATAAGATGCTGCAGATGTTCTATCAGACGGTTGTGGCGAGTGCCCTCTTCTACGCAGTGGTGTGCTGGGGAGGCAGCATAAAGAAGAAGGATGCCTCACGCCTGAACAAACTGGTGAGGAAGGCAGGCTCTATTGTAGGCATGGAGCTGGACAGTTTGACATCCATGGCAGAGCAACGGGCGCTGAGCAGGCTCCTATCAATTATGGAGAATCCACTGCATCCATTAAAGAGTGTCATCTCCACACAAAGGAGCAGCTTCAGCGACAGACTGCTGTCACTGTCCTGCTCCACTGACAGACTGAGGAGATCGTTCCTCCCCCAAACTATGCGACTCTTCAATTCCACCCCGGGGGGTAAACGTTAACATTATTCAAAGTTATTGTCTGTTTTTACCTACAATTTTATTACTCTTTAATATTGTTTTTTTTTTTGGTATCAGTATGCTGCTGCTGGAGTATGTGAATTTCCCCTTGGGATTAATAAAGTTGTCTGTCTGTCTGTCATCAGGTTCCTGTGCTCATTTTTGTTTACCTATGCTCTCTCTAGTCACTGTTGTTTCTGCGAGTTCTAAGTATATCTACTTTATAGTGCCCCATGTGAACAGCCTTATCTGCATGTACAATTGTGGCCAAAAGTTTTGAGAATGACGCAAAATAATTTTCACAAAGTTTGCTGCCTTAGTTTTTATGTTTGCAATTTGCACTTACTCTAGAATGTTATGAAGAGTGATCAGGTGAATTAAAAGTCCCTATTTGCCATGAAAATGAACTTAATCCCAAAAAAAACTATTTCTACTGCTGTTGTGAAGAATGCTTCAGGGTGCCTAAAAAAAGTCCAGCAAGCACCAGGAGCATCTCTTAAAGTTGATTCAGCTGCAGGATCGGGGTACCACCAGTGCAGAGCTTGCTCAGGAATGGCAGCAGGCAGATATAACTGCATTTACACGCACAGTGAGGCAAAGACTTTTGGAGGATGGCCTGGTGTCAAGAAGGGCACAATTTTGCCTAAGAACACCGCCATGAATACAGTATGTTACCAAAACATCCTCCGAGGGCAACTTCTCCCAGCCATCCAAGAACAGTTTGGTGACGAACAATACATTTTCCAGCATGATGCATAAGGCAAATCCATAAAGCAAAAGTGATAACTAAGTGGCTAGGGGAAGAAAACTTTGAAATTTTGGGTCCATGGTCAGAAAACTCCTCAGACCTTAATCCCATTGAGAACTTGCGGTCAGTCCTCAAGAGGCGGGTGGACAAACAAAAACCCACAAATTCTGACAAACTCCAAACATTGATTATGCAATAATGGACTGCCATCAGTCAGGATTTGGCCCAGAAGTTGATTGACAGCATGACAGGGTGAATTGCAGAGGTCTTGAAAAAGAAGGGCCAACACTGTGAATATTGACTGTTTGCATAAACTTTAATGTAGTTGTCAATAAAAGTCTTTATGAAATGCTTGCAATTATACTTAATTACTTAATACTTAAAGTATACCATAGAAACATCTGACAAAAAGATCTAAAAACACTGATGCAGCAAACTTTGTGAAAACCAATATTTGTGTCATTCTCAAAACTTTTGGCTTCAAGCAAAGAGACTTATTAGCTTGGCACAAGCAGACCAAATGGCATTCAGACCTGACCTGCACATGTACCAATCGGCATACATTCTACTTAAAAAGACCTTTCTTGACATAGATTTAACAATGATTATATGAATAATCAATAATATTAAAATCAAGATCATGTTTGCATTGTATCAGTGTTTTCTTTCCCAAGCTGATATTCATTCTGATCCTAATTTACCTCAGGCCAAGAAACAGTTATTTTAGCACATTCCAAACAAATTAAGCAACAGATAAAGATTCAGATTATTGATGGTTCAAAGTTTAAGTCAATATCTAGCAATTTGCTCTGATGTCAGTTAAAAGATGAAACATATCAACAGGTCTGAAAGATTTCAACAGGTAAAATTATGGCTTGTTTTAGCATTTAAATATGCCAGAGATAAAGATTTTGAGTTTAAATGAAAGCCTAGCAGTCTTAAATTTATGATTTGTTTCAGAATAGTTTTAATAAGCTTTGTTTAATAAAGGTTATAGTCCGTGTCCTAAGTGCTGTTTAATTAGTGTTAACTTTGGCACTTCATCTGAGAGGTAAAACTGCAGTTCATTTTAGTTTTTGTATTACTATCTGCATTAAATATCTACTTAATATATATTTCATATTGTAGTTCATCATTGTGAGTTTATACATGTATACTTCATATGGTATATTTCTATCACCATACACATAGCAACATCACAGATTGCTGGAATGACAAGCAATATGTAAGAAAAATTTTATAAAAATTAATGAAGTGCTGCTGTTACTTGTTATATAGTACATTTGCAATTTCCTGCACAACCCTTTTTTCATAGTCATCTAAATCTGAAGAGATCTTACCATTTACATATGTGCAGTGTGATAGTTTCCTCTTTTTTCCAGATTTATCAAGCACATTTTCAAATACTCATTGCCTTCCCTAGTAAACACTGCTGAAAGAAGTTCAAAACTGCAAGGTTACACAGATTACAGGGCTACATCTCTTTGCAAAGTGAAATGGCTAAAATCCTTAATACTAGCATTAAATGAAATCTGCCTTGTCAAAGCAATCTTACTCTACTTCCACAAGAGTGTTTATCTATCAAACAGAAACCAATTAACATTTATATATTTATTGAATTTAGTATTTTTGTTCTGAGATAAGGGCTTGTTAATTACTTTTTCTGCTTTCAGCTGTTATTTGGTTTGTGCATTAAGCAGAGACCATGTAATGATTTTTCTGTGTTCTTTTTAAACTTTTATTTCAGATTTATTTTGATTCTGCACTTTGTTTTTGAAACACAGGTTTTAATCTGCCCATACTGTACTTTAAAATTGTGCATGCAGTGTCCTGCATTTAAGCTGAAGAAAGGAAACAACCTCAGGGTTATTTTCTCTGTATGAACTGATCATTTTTACAAACGCGAATTGTTTGACCACATACAATCTTTCTTATTTGAGGCTGTGTTAGTTTATTAGCTAGGGCTCTTTCTATACCTACCACTTTGTAGCTCATTTTTTTAACAAACTGTCACTTTTTCCCCTTGTAATAGATTTTAATTCCTTCTTGATGAGATATTGTGTATTTAAAATCACAGCTACAAGCTGTCAACCGTCTTAAGAACCACACCCCAGTTTAATTTGTGGATGCCTTATTTATTGTGGTGGGAAAGTCAATCTGAATGAAATAATCATTTTGATAAGATTTAATTGCATTGCATTATGATATTATGAAACTTAACACTAATTCACATCTTTGTGGTATTATTCAACACATGAAAAGTATTTTCAATTTAATATTACATATTATTACATTATTAAAATATACCTTAGTTTTACCAAAAAAACAAACTCAAACTAGAAAAGTTTAAAAGTACCAATTTACACAATCATGTAGACTTTGTAAAATCCCACGAGTAGTAAAACATTGCATAATCTGTGGAGAGTTCAACTTCAGTCATATTTTGACACCATTGCCAATTCTCCATCTGATTTCTTGTTTTCCATGCTTTCAAAGCTAATGAAGCTTTTGATTTTCTAATTAAGCACATGCATTAAATTGTTTATTAACAGTACAGAGTAATGGGGATTGTGGAAGAGAGGTGAAAAAGAGAGTGCAGGCAGGGTGGAATGGGTGGAGAAGAGTGTCAGGAGTAATTTGTGACAGACGAGTATCAGCAAGAGTGAAAGGGAAGGTCTACAGGACGGTAGTGAGACCAGCTATGTTATATGGGTTGGAGAGAGTGGCACTGACCAGAAAGTAGGAGAGAGAGCTGGAGGTAGCAGAGTTAAAGATGCTAAGATTTGCACTGGGTGTGACGAGGATGGACAGGATTAGAAATGAGTACATTAGAGGGTCAGCTCAAGTTGGACGTTTGGGAGGCAAAGTCAGAGAGACAAGATTGCGTTGGTTTGGACATGTGCAGAGGAGAGATGCTGATTATATTGGGAGAAGGATGCTAAGGATAGAGCTACCAGGCAAGAGGAAAAGAGGAAGGCCTAAGAGAAGGTTTATGGATGTGGTGAGAGAGGACATGCAGGTGGTGGGTGTAACAGAGCAAGGTGCAGAGGACAGAAAGATATGGAAGAAGATGATCCTCTGTGGCGACTCCTAACGGGAGCAGCCGAAAGAAGAAGAGGATTAAATTGTTTATTAACGTTGCTTAAGTGTACCATAAGTAAATTGTATATTTAGTCTTTAGTTGATATCTTCACAGTATCAGCCTGCCAGACTTTACCAGACAAATTTGGGAAGGAAAATCTTGTCAGTTGCTTTTTCAGAGCAGTGCATTTCTCATTTAGCTTCTTCTACTGTAGTTTCTCAAAGAGAAACAAAATTAAAATGTGGCCTTTCACACCATGTCAGTTTGGCTTTGTATTTTGACCTGGTTGCTGGTATCACCGTGTGAAAGTCTAACAAAAGCACATGAGATAATAGGACAATTCACAAGATGCCTACTCATGAGAAAAAATAAACAAAAAATAAATATCACAGAATCTGACTTGTTTTTAGTTGCTGGAATTTGAACCAAAAGCATCTTTCTTGAAATATGCTGTAAATGAGGATTGTAGCCTTAAAGGCAGAAAATATTCTCATTCAAGTTTATTATGGGAAGGTAATGGATAGCCAAATTAAAGGTCATTGGGTTAAAAATCACATTTGTAGTATACTGATTATGTGTGGCAAAAAAATTAAACCTGGGAAGAAACCCACACAAACATAGCAGGTTTTGAAGACTCCTTACATGGGGCACTCCATCTGGTAATTTGACTGGTTTCAGTTCCAGATAATCAAGTATGATAGCCCTGCACAAGAGAAATTTTGAAAACTTGTTTTATTAGTAAGATAAGCAAATTCAAGGGTTCAAAAATCATCAGAATAATCAGAAAGATGACTTCAGTAACAGTTGAAGGACAAACATGCAAAGGCTCAGGTTCACTGTTTTACTTTACAGGCTTGACCATAGAATACAGTATATTGTGCGCCAAAATCATAGATCCAGGCCACCTAGAGATGTGATATTCTCACTAATAAAACCTAAGCTTACAGTATGTAGCATCTCTGTGAACTGTTTCAAAGTAAATTTTTGTTTTACTGTAGAGGCTCTTGCACCAAAAAGCTTAAGACTAGCTTTGTTAATACTGTATGTGTGATTTGTACTCCTCTCAGAAGCAGGTTGGATAATGTAAGACCCACGCTATGTTGAGTAGAAGTAATGGGAGGAGATTCTTAAGTTAAATAATTTATTTGTTAAAGGTTCTTATTCATGAAATTTGTCATCTCAGATACATCAAAAACTTAAAAAAAACGGAAAGCATACCGAAACAACAATGTCACAAAGATCAGAAATATTTACTTAATTTACTGTAAATAAACAATTCTTTGACTGTTCACCATACGTTTGATGACATTCTTAAACTTTTGTTAAAACGACTAATGGATCAGGAGAGAAAGTAGTTTCTCTAGTGATTTGAGTTTATTGAAGATAAAGTCTGCATGTTGTGTGGGCTAAGGGAGAGCTATTATCAGCTGAGGAGATTCCAGTTTCTTTATCATTGCTCCGTCACAATAAGGACATAACAGTTCTAGGCAAAGAGACACCAAACTTATTCTCTGTGAGGAGTGATTGAAGGAGATTAATATTTTCAGTTTAAATCAATTGGGATTAAGAAGTCTATCACTGCACGTGTTTAAAAGAGTTGAAGTAGTCAGTGAAGTAGTATTAGTAGATGCTGTCACTTTAAAATGAGTTCTTCAACAAGAACATGGGGGAACATACAGTATATAAGCTGATTAAGGGTGAATGTTAGAGTTAGAGAAATCGGGTTAATGGCCACTGGGAACGTCGACCGACAGAGGTAGATTTCTCTGTGAATAACCTGATTATGTTGCTACGTAATCCTTTATTATTAAGAACTTTGTGGTTTGCGCATGTCTGTTACGCTCTGTATTTGCTTTGCACATGCTTCCAGCAGCCACAGATAGTTGCATCCACAAAACATATTTCCAGAGGTAAATGTTCAGCCAATTGCATTTTTCCTTTTGGCTGAAATAATGTGTTGTCAGTGTTTCAGAAGTCGTAGTGTTAATGTTGATGATCTGAACGAACAGTGCTAAACTCTGCATATCAATCTTAAGAGCAGTAGGGTAACGTGTTTAAAATAACTTGCATTAAGTAGTCCAATTACTTTTTAAAGTAAGGAGTAACCTAACACTCAAGTAAAAATCCCTGCTTTATTATTCCAACATCACTCTATAGAAGGCAACAAGAAGCATGTGTACCCTTTTCTTTTGCAAGGCTCAGTCGGTTCAAAGCAGAAAGTTTGTTAGACTAAACATGTTTGAAATGCACAAGAAAATTATCACAGGTGCCATGCTTATTTTCAAATTCATAGTGGCCAATGATGACGTTTAACTCTTTTTTTGCACAGTTTAATGACATCAGAGTGTTTGGCCAAAGGAGAACTCCAGAAAATTGCTTGCGCATGTAAGCAGAGATTATTAGGAAATCAGGTTTCTGCCCTAATCTAGTTATGTGTGTGCATTTAAATGCACTGATTGACTATATGTGCTTTTATTCCATAAGCTTTCTATATAATACGCTACCATGGCTGTCCATTTGTCTGTCCAGGATTTTAAAATCACCTGTAGCTCACAAATCGTTTGACCTATTGACCTGAAATTTAGTACACATATACTACGTGACGTCTACTATCCGCTTTCTGGGTGATGATTGACCTCCAAGGTTATTCCTCTTTTTATTTTTATTCTATTTTATTGTAGAAACAACTCTTGGCAGCGGCCGTGGGGCGCATGCTTACGGGCGCCATTCTCATCTCTACCACCTTCACCATCACTTCCCCTACCTCTTCATATCTTAAATCATTCTTGAGGCAGATTGAAGACTTAAGGGCCAGCATAAGTGAAAAATGAAAGCAAATGTACTGAGTAATTGCAACACAAACACTGACTTAATCAGTTTTAATGCGAAAAGATGCCAACGAAAGAAGAGAAGAAGCGGGCCGCTAGGGCGGAGAAAAGAAGAGCTGCTCAGGAAGCAGCAAACGCATCAACCTCTGAGCAAATGAATGCTAAACGTACAGAGAAAAAGTATGAAAACTATGAATGCCCAAGTCAAGTGTATTCGCAGTGCGTTACTGGTCAATCATAACGTCAGCATGCCATCTACTGTATGTGGTAGTAACAACAGCATTTACATATTTAGTCAGTTGATACTCAGAATGTCTTCAGTTGGCTTGCCATTGCTTATATTACAAATATTAACTCTAGCGGCAATATTTAAATCAGCTTACCATACGTTTATATTATTAATTTAAAACTGCATTTCTTCAGGTGGAGGTTGAACTCTTGTTCTGTTAGGTTATGTTTTTATTTCATTAATTTTTTAAAATTTTCTGGCGTGTTTTTTTTCCCCCTAAAGTTTGATTTTTGAAGTTATTTGTTGTGTAATTTCTGCAAGTTTGATTATTTACTATGTTACTTTATTGAAAAAAAAAAAAAAAAACTATTTCTGGGTTTGCAAATTAGGGACAATACAATCTGATGTCTAATTTTATTAGCTGTTTTACTCCTTTCAAACAGATTGTTTTCCTTTACTTGAATGTTTAAAGACACTTATGTTGGATGGCCAAATGCAATACTTTTGCTGAAGTCTAAATCGTTGTCAGAAGAGAATTACAACCTGGCCCTGTTTAAAGCACATGTGATAAATATCAGAGAGCATCCATCAGACCTGCAAGTCTAACAAGCTGACGTGACCTTTTAATTCCAAACGCAAATCCAACTCTCAAAACAGAAGCCATAAAATGTCAATAAAAGCCATGGCTGGCCTTCTGCAGCGGGGCCATAAATTTGTCCTTGTGTTTGAGACAGCGTATCTGAATAAAGGTTTAAAAAAAAAAAAAAAAAAGTAAAAACCTTTTAAATCCCGGTAAAGGTCATATGCATATTTCTTAATTAGTATTCCTTGACATTTTATTATGAACATTTTTTTTATCTGTAAAATTCAGAACTTAAATAAGCATGTTTTGCATTGCAGCAGTCAGACAAATAATTAGAGCAGGAGAAATTCTGTGTCAATTAATCTATTATCATTGTGTCAGGTGTAAGAAACATTAGAAGAGGGCTTTGTTGCTTTTATTCTTGTATCCCATTTTTAAAGCAAAAAAAAAAAAAATCACATTCAGATCCTTTCTGTTAGTCATATGTTTTCATAAAAGCATTGGCAGGTTTGGGATTTCATGTAAGATGTGTGCACAATATATTTTTTTTACATCACAGTTGGCTTTAGTGGTATATTTTAGATGGCACAACATTAACCTTTTTATCCATCACTGTGAAACTGGACAACAATACCCTGCATCTTCCCTGAGTCAGATGCGACAGCAGGCATTGTATTGAAATTCATTTTGGTCTGTTGCCACTGGGTTTGTTTTACAGTGTAGCACTTTTGAAAGTAAATAGTATATGCCTTGTGAGAAAGAGTGGAATTACTTTAATCTTCTCATCAAATTTCTGGACATACTTATTCCCTTCAGAATTTGAGGTTAGGAGTAGTATAGTATATATAGATAGTTTTGTCTACAAACTTGAATGATGGGTCTGTGGAATAGCGATAATGTAGTGAGATAACCAAGTGCCCATATCACATAGCCTTTGAAAATACCATGAAATGCTGTGTACACATTTTACCAAATTAACTGCTTGTCATTAACTTAGAACTTTGTATATCAGTAGTATAACTATAATACATATAAAAAAGGTTTTCTAAATTGTCCTGTAGATGTGTGTTCTACAACAAACTGATGTTCAGTTTTGATTCTTGGGTAAGCCCTATCGCTGCCGGAGTAGGTTGCATGTTCTTGTGACTTTATATTATAATCTGAATTGAGGGAATTTATAATCAAATCTCTATGAAAGCAAGTTAGACAACCTGAGAGAACACAGGTTATTAGGCTGCAAAGAACTGTTAAAAAAGATCAAACAAAATAATGAAATTAGATCAAGTATCAAAGAAAAAATTGGTGGTAGTAAGTACTCTGTTACACTATGGCAATGCAGATGCTGCATTAATGTCTATCAAAGGCCTCACTTGACCTTTAGGTCATTCCTAGTTGGCAGGAAAAATGAAAACCTTTGTTTGGTTTCAATGGAGAACTTTAATGAAGACACAATATTTTTTTTTCTTAAGTCCTTTTTGGTGGAGGATCGTATGGCTCTTAAGCATAAAACGTTTAGATTAAATATCACGGTAAATGGAATACAACATTTTGCTTTGAGAAAACAGCATTCTCCTGCTCTTTAAACATTGTTGCCATCTTGACACTTCACTTTTGATTAATCACAACTGATGCCATGATTAGCTTTATCATACAAGTACTTACTGCTTTAATAATGAAGCACTATATGAACAACTGAACATATTAAGCAGTGGTGAAAATAATCTTTTGGAGATTATGGATCTGCAATATGTGATAATTAAAAAAAAAATTTAGAATGAATATTTTTTGTGGAAACTTTCATATTTATAGTTTAGAATCCTTGGTAAACTACATGTCAGAAGATGACTTATTGTACATGTTTTAACCAATAATTTATGATCCATGAAAAAACATTCTACTCACAAACCTTTTGAATTGCTGACAATTTTACCTGCGAGGAACAAAAGATTGGATTTGTGTTTTTTTCCTAGGCCACTTGTCTTTAGAGACTAGCTGAAGAATGAAACTTATCTAACCACCATCAAAATTAGTTTTGTTTTTAAATTGCATGCTTTTTTGGAAGACTTAGACTTCTTGTTTACAAATAAATGTCCTTAATACAGTATTTAATTTTTTTCTTAAGTAACACTGTTCACTAAATACAGGCTCAATATGCTTATGCACATTTTCAAATATATTACAACAGTATAGCATACACAAGTGTGTGTGCGTGTGTGTATATAATAAAATATATATATAATTTGATAGTATCCGTATGTATGGTGTTCACGTCAATACCTCGACTCAATACAAGTTAGAACCATGCAATGGGACTGTGCCTCTGTAGTTAGAACATAACGTGGCAGACGCAGTATTGCATGATTGGCTAAGAATGTTCGAATGCTACAGTGACGCTGCTGGACAGCCGAGTATACAGTAGTAAGTCGGTGTTGGTTCGACAGGGTGTGGTACAGAAAGTAGAGCTGCAGATGAGGATCTGAATGAGCGAGATGGGTGTCAGTTTGTAGGAGATCAGTGAGGTTGTGGAGAGCTTTAAATGTTAAGAGCGGTATTTTGTATTATATTCTGTAGTTAACAGGGAGCCAGTGAAGCTAAGAGAGAATCGGTGTAATATGTTCAATGGATTTAGTACAATTCCACGGTCCACTTCAGATGCCAGAGAAAAGTCTATTTCAAGGGCATCTCAAACGCCACAGCGGACACAATCCCAAGTGGACGAACTTACAATAAAATGTGAATCAGAAAACTGTTTGTTCTATTTCTATGTTCTGTTTCTTTCATTTGGGAAATTCACCAGTTATAGATTCCCGGGCAACGCCAGGTACTCCTGCTAGTATATATATGTGTGTGTGTGTGTGTATATATATATATATATATATATATATATATATATATATATATATATACAGTGATCCCTCGCTATATCGCGCTTCGCCTTTCGCGGCTTCACTCCATCGCGGATTTTATATGTAAGCATATTTAAATATATATCGCGGATTTTTCGCTGCTTCGCGGGTTTCTGCGGACAATGGGTCTTTTAATTTCTGGTACATGCTTCCTCAGTTGGTTTGCCCAGTTGATTTCATACAAGGGACGCTATTGGCAGATGGCTGAGAAGCTACCCAACTTACTTTCTCTCTCTCTCTCTTGCGCTGACGTAGGGGGGTGTGAGCAGGGGGGCTGTTCGCACACCTAGACGATACGGACACTCGTCTAAAAATGCTGAAAGATTATCTTCACGTTGGTATCTTTTGTGCAGCTGCAGCTGCTTCCTGAAATGACATGCTGAACGGTGCTTCGCATACTTAAAAGCACCACGGGCAAGTATTGATTTTTTTAATCTGTCTCTCTCTTTCTCTGCTCCTGACGGAGGGGGTGTGAGCTGCCGCCTTCAACAGCTTTGTGCCGTGGTGCTTCGCATACTTAAAAGCAAACAGCCCTATTGATTTGTGTGCTCCTTTGAAGAGGAAGATATGTTTGCATTCTTTTAATTGTGAGACTGAACTGTCATCTCTGTCTTGTCTTGGAGCACAGTTTAAACTTTTGAAAAAGAGACAAATGTTTGTTTGCAGTGTTTGAATAACGTTCCTGTCTCTCTACAACCTCCTGTGTTTCTGCGCAAATCTGTGACCCAAGCATGACAATATAAAAATAACCATATAAACATATGGTTTGTACTTCGCGGATTTTCTTATTTCGCTGGTGGCTCTGGAACGCAACCCCCGCGATGGAGGAGGGATTACTGTGTATATATATATATATATATATATATATATATATATATGTGTGTGTGTGTGTATATATATATATATACTAGCAAAATACCCGCGCTTCGCAGCGGAGAAGTAGTGTGTTAAAGAGGTTATGAAAAAAAAAGGAAACATTTGAAAAATAACGTAACATGATTGTCAATGTAATTGTGTTGTCATTGTTATGAGTGTTGCTGTGTTTTATATATATAAAATACACACACACACATATAAACATATATATACATATACATATACACATATATATACATATCTACATATATAGATATATATATATATATATATATATATATATATATATATATATATATATATATATATATATATATATATACATATACACATCCACATATCAACATATATATATATACACATATATACACACACACACGGTTTATGGGTGATGATTGTTTTACTCTTTTTATGTTTATTTTATTTTATTGTAGAATCAACTCCTATCTGCGCACAGCAGGGCAGCCGTGGGCGGATGCGTATGGTGTATTCACTCCATGTTATCGTGCATTGCGCTGTCAGTGGTATTTTGATAAAAAAATTTGAACAACATATAAGAAGCGTATAAATTATTAAACAGTAAAACATTAACATTTAAGAAGTAAAGTTACATTAAGTACTACTGCAGTGCCTTCGGGTAGACCTCATTTTTTGTTTGCCCATTACATGCTTAAATGTATACATTTTTTGGTGCACCTACCTGAGAACACGCGACATATAACCGAGCGTGGGAGAAGCATGGATTTTAAACACGCGTTGAGTTCATCTGCTGGTCTCCATATATATATATATATATATATATATATATATTATAAGAAAAAAATCTTGGAAGGCTTGGAGACGATGTGTGCTTTATTATCCTATTACCAGTTATTGGGACTGTATTTTGAAATAAACTTAGGCTAGAATCAAAATGATTTATACAGACTGTAAAAAAAAACATTGCAGTAGATATTTGTGCTTGAAATAAATTCACAAATTAACTTTGTGTGGAAAGATTTAAAAAGAGTTATGACCTCAGTGGGAAAGCCCCTTTTATTACCAGTTTAGCCAAAATGTGTGGAATGAAAAGATGTGTTTATGGACAACACCATGTTGATTTCCATAAAGAGTCATAAGTCTTGGTGATTAAAAGGGACAGAGTGGGACATGCAGCAAAGGTGGAGTTATTGTTCCTTGTCCAGCTCATCCAGTTTAAATTTAACAAAATAACTGTAGCATGTCTTCTCTTGAAAATATTAAGATGTTGTTGACTACAAATGTTAAGACGGATTATTTTTTTTTTTACTATGAATGATTCAGACTGAAAGCTGCACACCACCTGTTTTCTAAGGTACTTTAGAATGAAAACTAAAGCATTGGTCTACTTCCATTTACAACCATTCAACATAGCCACATATGCAAGACGACTTCTCAAATCCAGTTTCTCAACAATTCACTTAGGTATCTGTTAATTGTTCTTTCATTTGATGTGTAATAAGAAGTGATCTGTTTATGAATTTTACTAAAAATAATCTGATGTTTAATTTTCAGAGCGTCTCCCGTATGTGATTGGATATTTTTTTAATAGTTATGTTTGTGAACTTATCCGGAAATAGCCCTACAACAGCTGTGGCTTTAACTACATTGATATCATCATTAATTAATATAAAGTATTCAATTTTAGACTATATTTAAATGTGTGTTGCCCAACTCGAATTCCATGCTTCCATCATGTTTTACTTTTACTGACAAATGCTCCATTGTCTTCTTTTTGCACTTATCATTTAGCACGTGCTTGATTTTAGTATTCTTTTTGTTTTACGTGTGATGTTATTTTCAGCTCTTAGACTTTGAGTTTTTTAATATTATGTATTCTTCTGAACTTTCCATTTAAAGTATTACTCTTTAGAATTCATATGTAACATTTTGGATTTATTAACCTTAACATTCCTGAGAATGATACTAATTAACATATTTTAATGGCTTACACTTCTGCTTGATTCTACAATATCTCAGTCTTCACCTTTCATTAATAAGCTTTGGAAGCAATTTCATGCATTTTCTGTAGGGAAATGATACTTGGCAGACATTTGGATGCACATGTTAAAACATCACTGACTGTTCAAGAAAATGTAAAGCTATTCAGTCAGTCTGATGCAAGAGAACAGATTAAAGGAGCAGTCGCAAATGAGGAAAGCAAAATGGCAAAACTACGGGAAAACCGAAGTAGACATCTAATTAAAACTCTGGGACATACCACCTGCTGCCTGTTTAGCTGTGAAAATCAAAATACATTGACTTGGCTAAAATGAAGTGGAAAACACTTGAACTGTTTCTGTGCAAGAAACCTTTAAAAATATACATATTCAGTGAAGTTAACATATTCTGCTTTAGTGAGGAACCCCCGGAGATGCTTGAAATTATATCACCTGGCACAGTAGTTTTGGACATGTACAAGGAAAAAGCCAAGCAAGATAGTCAGAATGCAGTATCTTCTCATTTAAAGTAATGTTTTGACTTCTCTGCTCTGTAGGACTTTGGTGACTGCTGACATTTTGTTAATCTTGTGGTGCTTCCTTGCATTTTGCATGTCTGGGCTTATTTTGGTTATAGTAAATAAGGACAAAATCAAAACCGTCTTCTTTAGTTACTTTTATAAAATAAACAATTTTCTTTGTATCATAAAATAATTTTCATAGAAACGTACTTTCAAGAGGATACACATCACTGACAATCAGTAGGCTGTTCCTTGATAAGCTCTCTCTATTGTTATTTGCATCTGTGTTCCTTTCTAGGTACATCATTGAAAATGGAAGGTCTTAGTATGCAGAAGTATTTATAGAAATGAAAAGGCAAATGAAGAGTAAATGGTCTCATAGTAAATACTGCCACAAATAATAACTTTACATTTCTTAACTCAGTCTTTGATTCACTGAGTATGGAAAAAGGTAATTTATTAATTGGGGACTGAAGTTAAAAGAAAGTTTTGACCACATAATTATTTAATGGGGTAATATTGGCTGAGAAAAATGTTTAATTTTCCATTCTCTTAGAGAACAAAGATAACAAAGTTCCTGATACAATGAGCTTCAATGGGGCCAATGAATCAGAATGTTCATAAAATAAATAAATAGATAAATGATCTCACATTGCTCTGTGTTGTATAATCTATAGGTATGGTATCCAGTTTCATGCTCACAGTTGTAAACAAATGTACTTTTGCTAAAATAATGTTAATATTTAACTTCCAGAAAATTCTCTCCTAAAGGACTGGGGAGTATTTCAAACGGGATTCAACTTAAAGATGTATGTATATGTTGGCCGTTAAGCTAAAACACCTTATTTCTGGGTTTTTCAATGACGGTTTGCGAAACTACACCAGTAAAGTGTTGAAGCAACCCAGATATCCACAAATATGATATATGCTTTCCACCTAATAATGTCTTGACTCACTTACAGTATATTTAATTTTTAATATGCAGTTTTACACCCCTCTCAGATCACTCACTGCAATGTTGATATCAGGCAAACCACCATGGTAGCTTCTGACCGAGCTATTACTAGATAGGATTCCTGACGATTCCTGACCAATGAATGGAGAAGAGGCAAGCCGTCAGTTCAAAGGTTCATTCTGGGTTGAGCCCACTCCACTTTTGTTTACAAAAGAATTGCCTGAAGTGGTTTATTTATCAACATTTTAGCAAATATGCACGTAGGAGTGGGTGGTATGACCAAAATTCTATATCACGGTATTTTTCTAAATTATCCCGGTTTCACGGTATTCAACGGTATTTTTTTACCCATGCATGAGTGGATGTTAACCACATTTTCCACTGTAATTACTGGCTAAGAATAACCTATTTCACTGTCAAGAGTATTGTACATTGTACAAAAAAAAAACATTTTAATGTGCACACAAGTATTAATACAGTTTTGCATTGCCCCATAAAGTGATAGTTTTCAAAGGCATTAATGGAGAAGGTATCACATTGCATGACAGATGCAGTCAAAATATAGAACCTTTTTATTGAACAAATTTTGCAAAAACAAACTATAATTTTGACAACTTATTTTCAACCATACAAAGAGGCATTTAGACTTAGTAAAATATCCAGAAGTGCTTGTCAAAAATTGTATTGCACCGAATATGTCTTAGAAAAGGAATAAATAGTAAATATTTTTTGTAAACCAACTACACTTTCTGTTAATGTTAACAATCTCTGTCCACTGAAACGTTAAAGTGACTTTTAAAACAACTTTATCATCATTAAACTGCATAATACTTAAACTAATAAATAATAACAATAAAATAAATAATAGTATTATTACTGATAGTTGCACTATTACTTCAAGACTTCAAGCCCAGGTGCATTACACAGTATTCACCAAATTAAAATAAAATAAAACAAGTGCAACTTGGTGATGACATCTTTACCAACTGAACCATCATCTAGGCAAACTGCATTAATATGGACCTTGCTTCAAGCTAAGCTATACTGGGAAGAAAAAAACAAACTATATGTCGAGAACAAAGTCAACATTTCCACTTTATTCTCACCGTTTATGTCGAGATTAAAGTCAACATTTCCACTTTATTCTCGCCTTTTATGTTGAGATTAAAGTTGACATTTCCACTTTATTTTCATAGTTTACTTCATAATTAAAGTAGAATGTCGTAAACTAAACTTCTTCCTAAAATCAATGTTTAATAAATTACTTAATTTACCCCGTCATAAATTAATGCAGCACATTAAATGCTTTGTGTTATGTTCCCCGACCCAGTGGTTAATCACTACGCTTCTTAAACTGACTTCCTCCGCACTAAGAGAAGACAGCGATCACCATACAGAATCCATTCACTTCATGATATTCCTGCTTTCTGAAAATTTAGAATGCTAAGATAAATACTTGATATCATTTTCATGATTAAATGCATTAAAGCAGGTATTACACATACACGGTAGTGAGGCGGTAGTGCTGCTCCCTCGCAGTAAGGGGTACCCAGGTATATGTTCAGTGTAGAGAACTTTATGGCAGGTGTGACGAGGCTCCAAAAAGCTGGATGTATGAATAGCTATCGCACAGGTTTAACTTAAATATTGTGTAAATGTTGGGTTTGTGATCTGCTGGTCGGAGACACGAACATAGAATTCAATGTATGTTCTTCTGAGCGGGCTATCTTTATTTCATGCATACTGTCTCTATCTGACGTACCAAAACCCCAGTTCCTATCCTTCCTTTTTCTTTCACCACATAACCAATCACCACACGATAAACGTCTTTGTGAAATTAAAACTAGTTATAAACTTAGCTCATGGAGTGTTCAGAACTTTAAAAATATCTTCGTTATACATGTTTAATTATGCCATCCATTCAGAGTTGCGCCCATCTCTGAACGAGTCGCCAGCACATTGCAGGATGAATACAAGCAAAACATACACTAGCAGGGTTAATATAGCACAACAAAACCCCACATCCTACATGACTTTGAAAGGAAACTGAAGCACGCCGAGTAAACCCACCAGAAAAACATGCAAATGCAAGGCAGGCACGCCGCCTTGCCCCCATATGATTAATGCATGCTTTAATGCATTTCACCATGAAAATTATATTAAGTATTTATCTTAGCATTCTAAATGTTCAGAGAGCAGGAAGATCATGAAGTGAATGTATTCTGTGCGGCGATCGCTGCCGGCGCCTCCTCTTAGTGCAAGAAGAAGTCAGTTTAAGAATCACTTAACACAAAGCATTTAATGTGCTATATAACTTATGACGGGGTTTGAGAAAATCTAGTAAATTAAATATTCATTTTACGATGAAGTTTAGTTTACGATGTTCTACTTTAATGACAAATTACGAGAATAAAGTCAACATGTCGACTTTAATCTTGACATAAATGGCGAGAATAAAGTAGAAATGTCGAGAATAAAGTCAACATGTCGACTTTATTCTCGTCATAAGCGTCAAGATTAAAGTGGAAATGTCGAGAATGAAGTCAACATGTCGTCACACTATTACACAGTACCCAGGTACATTACACTGTATTGAAAACAAATAAAACAAGTACAACTTGGCTTGCAGTATTATCCAGTAGTATAGAAACAGTATTTACACATCTGACCTTTTAAAACTAAAGTATCTCCAGGCGACGGACATGACTACTCTTTTTCGGCAAAAGTTCTTCTGTTCATCATGTTCAACTTTATCGTCGGCTTCAGTTTCGGAATGTTCTCTGTCCATTTTCACCACGCAATACCTATGCTACCGCTACCTACAGTATTTGGTGGTGTAGCAGTGAAAAAAAGCCCTAGTGCAACAAATCTGTGTTTAGCGGTGTAGTCGTGAAAAAGGTCCCCACTTGAACAGTTTCCCGCTGTGCTCTGTTCCGAACGTCGTTTAGGCAATTTAAACCTGTGTTGCGGTATAAGAAAAATCCATTTCATAAAAAAAAATAAAAAACGGTTTTCAGTATGAACCGGTATACCGCCCAGCACTATATGCACGTTTGTAGCATACTGTTAGATGCCTGTGGATATTGTGACATGAGTATATTTGATGCTGTTCAGTGTTGGTCCAGGTGAAACCCATTTTATCAGGAATATTATCTCTGTTCCCTCTTAAAACATTAGATTAAAAAAGTATCCTGGCTATCAATACAAACAACATAAAATAAGTAACAAATATGAAATTGTCCCTTTTTGCTGGTGAATTCCTTTAACACTATAGCAGTCTTACTGGACTCCCAGAACAAAATTTAAGACATGTATTATCCGGAAAGATACAAGCTCTTTTCTTGAATATCCCTTAGTAGGCATGTCCCATCCACCTTCAGGTGATTTTTGAGTTTCACACAATTTTAATGCTATTTTTTTATTTTTTATTTCAAGTATAGTTAATTGTTCCAGGAGCATCAGCAGAAATAAAGAAAGCAGCTGTATTTTATAAGAATCACTTAATCGCTAACATTTATTTATTCTCTCTCTCAGTTACAGACAGGCAACTGGCCATCTACTGCTACCACACATGTGCATTTGACCTTCAAGTTAATAGAAAATTCTAAGTCAATCCCTGCATTATCGTTTCTTACTGTTTAATCTTTGCAGGCCTTCTTCATTTATACCTTTGGCTTTATTTTACATGTAAGCACTGAAAATATAGTAAGATAAGGAAGAATATCATGCATGTCTAAATACAATTATGTATCTAAGCCAAGCGCATGTATACTGTATGTAAAGCAGTGAGACTTAGATTGTATCTGCTTATTGATTAATGTCTGTTGCTCCCCTCAGGCTACAAGTAATGATATTCTGAATCATCAGGAAAACGGTCTCAAATTATTTTTTAATAACATCAGAATATTCTACAGACTGCTTTTAAAACAGAATAAGTAAATTAATTAAATGTCCATTTTAGAGTATTATAAACACTTGGAAAATGTTAAGACCTTGAATTTCATTTGTAGCGGTCTGTTGCCGCTAAGATTCACACCGTCAAGATGACAGTGATTTATTTATTTTTATAGAGGATCCCAGAGACGCTCCCAGCCTTGGCCCGACCCGCACACACTCACAAACAGAGAAAAAATAAAGCACACTGGGAACTAACCACAATTAAAGAATATAATGAAATGAAATAATATAAATGAAAACAATAATACCATCCCAGTACCACTATGGTGATATTAAATTAAACACAAAAACACAACTCCACACAGCAAAGTCCATGGAATACCACACTGGATGTAATGAGAGATGACGAGAGTAAGTCCAGAGATCTGTATGTTGAAAGGGAATGAAAAAATAGTCCTGCTGGTAGACACTGTAAGGGTGAAGATGGATGGATAATTCAGGAGCGCTCCTATACTTGCAGGAAAGCCGTTAATCCACAATCAGTCCAGACCCCAACAACAAATACAATCCAGGACACAGCGACTAAATATGGCTTAATTAACAGAAGGCAGTCCCAACAGGTAAACGAAACACAAAATACAACAACAAAAAACACTCCTTCCTCTTTTGGACACCTGCCCTCCTTTTAAACCCCTCTGACCACCTTCGACCCCAACAGCCCCTGCAGGGACTACTGGGAGATGCAGTTTTAACTAATAGTAACACTGCTACAATCCCCACCCCCAGGCCGTGGTGTATGGCTGAACCAAGGTTTGAGATGTTTATTGTGTCTACCTTCTTAGTCCCCGGCAATTCCCCCTCTACTGCATAGGTCACTGGACCCTTCTTTTGGACAACAGTTGCTGAGCCGAACCACTTCGGAGCCAGTTTAGCCATGAACTTATCTGAGGCTTTGGAGAGGGGATGAGTCCTGATCCAGACTTTCTCCCCGACCGAGAATTGTACAAGCTTATGTCTCTGGTTGAATGATTGAGACTGTCTGGACTGGGACCTCACCATCCTCTCCTTCACCCATTGTGTGATTTGTTGTAAAGTTTGTAAGTGATCATTTATTGATGTATCTGGTTTGGGTGGGTTGTGATCAATTATTCTTTCAAGTGGACCATTTAGCTGTCTGCCTAAAGCTAACAATGCAGGGGTTTCACCTGTAACCTCGTGCACTGCCATGTTCAATGCGAACTGTAGCTCAGGCAGCCACTTTGTCCAATCCTGATGGTGGTCTCCGACAAAGGATGCTATCATTGTCTTCAGGGTCCGGTTCACCTGCTCAGTGCGATTAGATTGGGGATGGTACGCTGTTGTCTTCCGGTGAACCACCCCCCATTGTTTCCAAAATTCTTCGGCCTCTGAGCCAGTAAACTACGGGCCCCGGTCTGTGATGATGTTCTTCGGCACCCCCCATCTGATAAATATCTCATCCTTCAGGGTGGAACATATCTTCTTGGCTGTGGCATTAGCCAAAGAGAATAGGTCCACCCATCGGGTAAAATAGTCCTCAACCACCATCAGGTAGGTCTTCCGGTCCTTACTGGCAGGAAATGGTCCCATTAGGTCCACGCCTAGGCTGTCCCCCAGGGTAGTGATGTTTACGGGCTGAAGCTGTCCCGAGGGGAGATTAGGTGGGGTTTTGTATTGTTGACAGGTGGTACAAGTCTGGACATAGGTCCAGATGTCTTTGTGCATCATCGGCCACCATGCCACCTCCAGGATTTTAAACAGAGTCTTCATACGTCCTAGGTGACCACCGATCGGGCTATCATGGTAATACTGTAGGAACTTGGGCACATATGTTTCGGGCACTACTAACTGATTATGGTAACCCCAATCTTTTGTTGGAACACAGCGATAGAATGCCCCTTGAAGTTCTCTATAATGTATGCGGTCAGGCTTCCCCCCGGGCCCTCTCTCAACCCCTGACATACAGGACTGGCTGCTTGAGACTGAACGATTTCCTGCATGTTCATGGGAAGATCAGGCTAAGGATTAGAGACTGATACCGCACATACCACCGGTGCAGGCTCGTCAACCCGTGACACATTAAGTGGAACAGTTTTAAAAATGGTTTACGGAAATTTCGCCCCTCGCATTCCGCCTCCATGATATTTCTCTCCCACCCCAATAACTTGTAATACCCTCACCCAGACGTTTTGAGTGTTGGATAGTTTCTAGAAAAAATAAAGTCCATCCATCCATCCATTGTCTCCCGCTTATCCGAGGTCGGGTCGCGGGGGCAGCAGCTTGAGCAGAGATGCCCAGACTTCCCTCTCCCCGGCCACTTCTTCTAGCTCTTCCTGGAGAATCCCAAGGCGTTCCCAGGCCAGTCGAGAGACATAGTCCCTCCAGCGTGTCCTGGGTCTTCCCCGGGGCCTCCTCCCGGTTGGACGTGCCCGGAACACCTCACCAGGGAGGCGTCCAGGAGGCATCCCGATCAGATGCCCGAGCCACCTCATCTGACTCCTCTCGATGCGGAGGAGCAGCGGCTCTACTCTGAGCCCATCCCGGATGACTGAGCTTCTCACCCTATCTTTAAGGGAAAGCCCAGACACCCTGCGGAGGAAACTCATTTCAGCCGCTTGTATTCGCGATCTCGTTCTTTCGGTCACTACCCATAGCTCATGACCATAGGTGAGGGTAGGAACATAGATCAACTGGTAAATTGAGAGCTTCGCCTTGCGGCTCAGCTCCTTTTTCACCACGACAGACCGATGCAGCGCCCGCATTACTGCGGATGCCGCACCGATCCGCCTGTCGATCTCGCGAATAATAATAATGAATAATAATTCTCAGCATTCAAAACTGACTTTCCTAATTTAAACATTTTTGCAGCAAAATGATAAAAAAGTTAGCAGTAGTGCATCACTTAAATGAAATGCTCTGTAAACATATATACATTTTTATTTCAATTAAACAAATCCAAATGATTTTACAGAAATTAATATCACATGCCTTTTGCGAAAAAACATATGTGAAATACAATTATGTACTAAATAAATATCTTTGTAATTTACCTGGGGCGAAATATGGGGGACGAAATGTGGGGGGCAACGTATCCAGACGCCATTAAAAATAACAGAATTACTGCATTACTTCAGCTAGTAGTACCCTCTCAAAGAATTTTTTTTCTGGGCCTGGTAATCGTTGTACTTCTAATTTTCTTATTCTACCTGTGTTGTTTCTCAGAGACTCTTGTTATTCTTATATCTGTCATGTTGAGCACTTTCCACAGATCTTTAGAACCTCTACCGGTAGCAAATGCTTTGTATTTGCTTTGGAAATATAGTTGCCCCCAATCCACAGTAATAATGTCTAGAATATAATTAATTTTTATTAACTTTTTAGCTGCTAAGAACAAATTAGGCCCACTTTATAAAAGTGCAACTTCTTTTTTATTTGAATTTGTCTGTATTTAAAGAAAGAATAAGAGATAATATAAAAAGAATTAAAGTGTGATTATTTTAATTTCCCTATCTACATTTAGATAATGTTCGAGTTGAATTCCTCCTACCCAACTGCACGGCAGTGCTTCAGCCATTGGATTTGGGCATCATTCGCACTCTGAAAGTGTATTATCGCAAGGAAATGCTGAGAAAAATTCTTGTCAGCGTAACTTAAAAACTAACATGAAAGAAGCTATTGAAATGATTGCAAACTCCTGGACGCAAGTTAAATCAAGCACTATAGCGACAAATATCAAATCTCATTACTACAGAATTTTCATTACAACAAAATTTTGTTAGGTCCCTGTCACTTTGCTGTAACGGAATTTGAAAAAAACATATTAAAAAACAATATTATCAACACCATTTCAGACATGCACTGTATATACAGTATATATAGCTAGAAATCCACAAAGGGAGAAAAAAAAATCTTAAAGTAGTTTTTTTATTCCCCAACTTCTCATCATCAGAGGAAAATTAATCAACATACAGGAATCAAAGGCAATATATATAGCCTTTGATGGGTGGATTAGTAAGGTGGGGTTTGCAGGGTGTTTGTCTTAGTCTTTTTACATTATTTGGATGTTCTTCTTTTTAAGCCTGAATATACTGGGTTTATGTCCAAATGCCTGTTAATGGCGTTCTCATTTGATTGACACGATTCAGCTAGCTCTCTTACTTGTACCGTGTCCGATTGAATTAGTATGTCCATATATCAGAGACCATGGGTCATTTCTTCTGACAGCATTGCTGTTTTCTTGTATACTTGTTAAGAGTGTTTTTTCATGTTTGTCTCACGTTTACAGATGGGCATGCACTGCATGGGTTGCATGTAATGGTATACTATACACTGTTTTTCGTGTCTCTGCTGCAGATGTCTTACTTTTGGCATTAAAAAGATATTATTTTGCAGTAGTTTCCTGGGAAAATCTTGTGTGCTGTGATGCATGCATAGTAGCACCTTAAAGTCAACAGATAGAGATAGAGATAGATAGATACTTTATTAATCCCAAGGGGAAATTCACATACTCCAGCAGCAGCATACTGATACAAATCAATATTAAATTAAAGAGTAATGAAAATGCAGGTATACAGACAGACAATATCTTTGAATAATGTTAACGTTTACCCAGTCCCCCCCCCCCCCAAGGGTGGAATTGAAGAGTCGCATAGTGTGGGGGAGGAACGATCTCCTCAGTCTGTCAGTGGAGCAGGACAGTGACAGCAGTCTGTCGCTGAAGCTGCTCCTCTGTCTGGAGATGACACTGTTTAGTGGATGCAGTGGATTCTCCATAATTGATAGGAGCCTGCTGAGCGCCCGTCGCGTTGCCACTGATGTCAAACTTTCCAGCTCCATTCCTACAATAGAGCCTGCCTTCCTCACCAGTTTGTCCAGGCGTGCTTCTTTTTTATGCTGCCTCCCCAGCACACAACTGCATAGAAGAGGGCACTCGCCACAACCGTCTGATAGAACATCTGCAGCATCTTATTGCAGATGTTGAAGGACGCCAGTCTTCTAAGAAAGTATAGCCGGCTCTGTCCTCTCTTGCACAGAGAATCAGTATTGGCAGTCCAGTCCAATTTATCATCCAGCTGCACTCCCAGGTATTTATAGGTCTGTACCCTCTGCACACAGTCACCTCTGATGATCACAGGGTCCAGGAGGGGTCTGGGCCTCCTAAAATCCACCACCAGCTCCTTGGTTTTGCTGGTGTTCAGGTGTAGGTGGTTTGAGTCACACTATTTAACAAAGTCCTTCATGAGGTTCCTATACTCCTCCTCCTGCCCACTCCTGATGCAGCCCACGATAGCAGTGTCGTCAACGAACTTTTGCACGTGGCAGGACTCAGAGTTGTATTGGAAGTCCGATGCATATAGGCTGAACAGGACCAGAGAAAGTACAGTCCCCTGTGGCGCTCCTGTGTTGCTGACCACAATGTCAGACCTGCAGTTCCTGAGACACACATACTGAGGTCTGTTTGTAAGATAGTCCACGATCCATGCCACTGGGTATGAATCTACTCCCATCTCTGTCAGCTTGTCCCTAAGGAGCAGAGGTTGGATGGTGTTGAAGGCGCTAGAGAAGTCTAGAAACATAATTCTTACAGCACCACTGCCTCTGTCCAAGTGGGAGAGGGATCGGTGTAGCATGTAGATGATGGCATCCTCAGCTCCCACCTTCTCCTGGTATTTCGAACTGCAGAGGGTCGAGGGCGTGGCGTACCTGTGGCCTCAGGTGGTGAAGCAGCAGCCGCTACATGGTCTTCATCACATGTGACGTCAGAGTGACAGGCCGGAAGTCGTTCAGCTAACTAGGACGTGATACCTTTGGGACTGGGGTGATGCAAGATGTCTTCCAAAGCCTCGGGACTCTCCCCTGTTCCAGGCTCAGGCTGAAGATGCGCTGTAGAGGACTCCCCAGCTCCAGCGCACAGACATTCAGCAGTCGTGGCGATATAACATATATAACGATATAACATGCTAGTCAGGAATAGTACAATTAAATTAACTCTTGAAAATGTGAACACTTAATGTTTGTACTTTAATGCACCTCATGGTCATTTAAATTTCTTGGCACAACTGTTACTCACAATCTAAACTGGGATAAAAATATATCTGCTCTTATCAAAAAAGCTCAGCAGCTTATGTTTTTTCACCATCAACTTAAAAAGTTTACCTTGCCTCAATCAGTGCTAGTACAGTTTTATAGAATTGTTATTTAAAGCATCCTCACTTTCTCCTGTCTGTTATAGCAATGCATCTGCTCACTTAAAACATAAACTGCAGCGTGTTAATGGACAGTTGAAGTGATGGAAAGCCTGAAACTGGCTATATTTATATCATCTCTTTCAGTAATTGCCATTGAGGAAATTTTACCAGTCACCAAAGGCAAGAAGAACTAGAAATTTAAACAGTTTATTTCTTACTGTAGTCACTATGGTTAAACACAGCCTCTAATTCATCTGCCTTTATTTCTAAACCCTTCCTTCCAGTCTAGATCATGTTTATTTTGTAAGATCTTGCTTAATACGTTATCAGACAGGTTTGCATTTCTACATTACGTTTTTATATATTTGTAGGTTGTGCAGTATATTTTTCACTATTACTGCATGTGATGTGATGGTGTAATGAGTATTGTGTTATTTGATTGGATTTACCTTGTTAAGTGTATGACTGTAATAGAAAGAAATTCCCAGTAACTGTGTTCAGGTGTATAGTCAAAACACAAAAGCTGTTAAAAAACATATTTTGAATTATAGTAATTTATAAATTGACTAAGTTTCCACATGTCTAATTTGGGATACACACTTTGGAAAATGGGTGACTAAACACTATGTAAGGACTTTTATAAAGCTAGCTAAGGTAAGTTTTGATATTCACAGAAATCCTTTGTCATCTTAGTCTCATCTTAACATATTGTAGAGTATTATACATACATTTTATTTGATAACATAAAGTATTTAGTGAAATTGACTTATTTCACACAGTGGTCTAATGAAATGTGTCAGCATGTTAACAGTGTGATTTTAAAAATGCAGATCCTTAAGAAAGGATTGCTTATTCATTCGATACAGTCTGACATTAATGCACATAGCAGCCATTTGATAAATGTGCTGGAATGAAAAAGCATTCCAGGTGGGCTCAATATGACAGGCTTCAATGATAGCTTCATGTGAATGCTGAGCCTGTTTATTACAAGGTGCTTTAAATCATAGGCCCAGTCTGCATGGTCAACAAAAAGTCAATGCCAGGTAATTCAAGAAGAGTGCACATCAGTTAGTGGAAGGAATTTATTTAAACAATTTAATAATTATAGTGAAAGTGGTAAAAGCAGCCCCATTGAAGAGAACAGCAAATTAATTTGTCAAAACAAGCAGGAGCAGTTTTTTAAATGCAGTTCTGGCTGCTACTTTTGTCAAGATTTCTATGTTATAGAGAAGAGGAAGATCTTATCAATAATTTATATTGTATTTCATTTTTGGCATTTGTTTCCTTTAGTGTTTCTTTTAGTTAGTGTTATAAATATGTTGTAAGTAATTCATCAGCTTTGTTAGCTAAATGTAAATGTACTAGTTACATATCACAATAACTGCATGGACTTTTTGAGCTCATCAAATAAAGATAGGTCGGTCGGTCTGTCTGTCCTTGTGACACTTATTTACATGTAGGACAGGCCCTGTGACAGACTGGTTCCATGTCAAGGATTCATTTCTGCCTTGCTTCCAATGCTGTCATATGTGTTTTGCAGATGGTGCATGCTCCAAGAAAAATAGGTTCTTTTGTGTTAAGTCTTGAAGCAAAACCAAAAAAACCCATAAAACAGAATGACAAAACTCTTATTTTAATTTTAAATTTTAATTTTATTGAATTTTTAAAAATCAAAAAACACTCCATATACATAACTCGAGTTTTATAAAAAGTAAAAGGATGACAAAACTCTTAATAGAGAATATAGCATTTGCCTTAACTTTTGGTGTTGACATAACCTCTTGAAACAAACACCTGTAAAGAGACAATATCAGTCTCATCAAGCAAGAGCCTCTGATACAACCGAAATGAAAGCAAGTTTGTTCTTAGAGACTCAAGTTCCATCTCTCCATCTCTGTGCAGGTGGTTTGATTCAGAGAAAAGACATCCAAAAGCTGGATGACTCAGTGACTTCCAACAAGACATCACTGTGTTGCTAAATCCAGTTTGATAAGTAAGCAACAGCAGCATGTGATAGATACCCCTTTTTTAATCACCTTATTCATTCAGTATGTTATTTATAGTATTCTTCTCATAAACAGTGAAGTTCCACATGTGCTCCTTCTTCCCATTCTCTTCCTCTGTAAGAAGACATTAAGCAGTTTATAGGCCTTTGGCTGTAATTTTTGTATTTTAGTTTCTCTCTTGATGTTTCCAATTCAAATGAACACTTGTTCTGCAGCTCACCTACCTTTATATTCCTGGTATAAACTTAAACACTTGTACGTGATAGTACAGGGTATGTGCAAGCTAAATCTAAGTGTAGATAAGTCAGTATAGCAAAAAAGAAATCACATCTGCATAGACATTGAAAGCATACAGTAACTCACAGTGGCATACTAATTCTTGATCATATTTGCTACTCACTAAAGGACATGCTGCAAACTTCCATTAACCTTAACTGAAGTAAATGGGTTAGAGAGTTTTGAAGTATATTTTTTTACATTTCATGAAAGTTCATTTATTAAGCATAGTGTGAAGGCTAAAAAAAATTGCCCACTTCCATGCAGAAGCTTATATCCTGATTATGTGTCTACATCAGTGATTCGTTTTTATGTACTGATTCACAGAGCAGTGCACTTTTGGCCTATGCACCTGTTACGGCTTTTAGCTGTGTAGCACATCCCAAAACCTTAGTTACAGGTTAAAACTGCAGCAAGGCAGAAAGCAACTGTAACTGTACTCATTTCAGGCAGAGATATTACTTAATAGTAAAAAAAAAAAAAAAATCACATTTGTATTATGATGTTTACGGGCCTTCTTTTAACTATTTTAGCAAGTTAGTTTCTATTGTTAATCTCACTTAGTATTACATCTTTGGCAATATTTTATCTTTACTGCTATCAATGCACAGAAGCTAGCTTCTCAAATTTGTAATGTGTTAATCTCAGGGGAAACCTGGTCTAGCAAGTAGTCTGCAACTCACTTCCTGCTCTTGGATGCCAAGTATAAAAGTTAGATATATTAAATTTATTTTCTGGAAATAAAGAATGGAAATGTGGTTGTCTTAAAGAACACACCTGTAAAACAGCTTTAGTGTATGTGCTACACATATACTCACACAATAACTTAAAATAAAACAACAATCATGGGTTTTTTTTCATGGTCACTAAAAGTTAACATTAGTCAGAAAACAGTTGTAGCAAATTGGAGACAGCGTATCGGATTCCTGATACTTGAACCATTTGAGGACACTGCCATATTTCAAAGTTGTTTGTGTACGCTGTAGTAAACCCACAAGTCAATCAAAAGCAATAATGGTATTTTTACATAACCAAGGTTGGTTCTTTCTCCTTGAATCATAACTTTCCATGTTGTCTGCTCTCTTTATTTTCTAAAATAGGCGATTTGTACACATATACCCCAAGGCGAGCACCAGATCATAACTGATTGTAAAGTTAATGGTGGTGGTTATTTCTTAAGATGATTTATAGCCATTTATTAATTTTGATTCCTTCAATAGCAAACTCGTTGGTATTCCATTCTTTGGTAATGCTATCAGACACTGAATAATTGGCTTTGGTACAACATAAATATAACTGTCACACATAAGGAGTAAAGTGTCCCCAACTGCTAATAGCAATATGCCCACAGTCATGGTACTCCGTAGACACTGGCTTGGATTTGGTTTTGCATCCGGTGACTGCAACACAAACCTGCTAAGAAAATACTAAAGGTGTTAAAGATGAAAAGAGCAGAATAATCAAAACTTTCTAAAGAACAAAAATCTACTTCAGAAAAGAATCGGGAGAGTCAGTGGAAGAACTGCCACTGTATCTTAGTAAAGCAAGTCATCCCCATTGATACAGAAACCTTCCAAGGACACACAGAATTATAGATCTGATGGAGTTGATCAGTTATTTTCTTGGCATAGCACTATATGGCACAATACCACAAATTGAGGGAAAGTATTGTTTCTCTCTAAAAAGAAAGAAGCCCCTTAACATTTCATTTTTGTGTAGGGGTGTTTCTGAAGAGAGACATAGGCAGTAGGCTACCTCCCTTTGGGCCAGCCGTGTTTTAAGGGCTGGCAAGTTGACTGAAAAGGGCACAGCTGGATGTCTTAGCAATCTAAATATTGATACGAAATTCCCCAAAGCATTCTCAAGCTAACAGCTATGAAGCTGGAACAACAATACAGTATATAAAAAGCACACAAGAACAAGCACAATTTACAAGGTAAGGAATGGAAATGGTGGACTTACATACTGTTTTAGAGCAGAAAGGGGAAAGTATTTTTAGACTCTAAGGTATATATTAGAAGTCAATTCAGAGTAGGTGTTTGTTAATCAAAGACATTCTCAAAAAACCGAAGCCCAGAATATGCCGTTGTCTGCTATATTGAGTCTGTCTCTGCGTGCAGCTTTATTTGTTTGTATCTTTTTGCCAGTGACGTTAGCCTCCAGCAGTGTGTGATGAATCAAATCCTGGAGTGCACATACTTAATAGAAAGTCGTGCTCTCTTAGACATGAAGAGTACTTGAGTGAAAGGCTGGAGCTATAAAGAAGGATAGTGTCATTTACCCTCTCCATTTACAGATCAAGACAGTAACAGTTTTTTATATTACATTTGTGTCTCATTACTGTAGCAGATTATTGAATTAGAATAATATTTACATGTAAGTTGCACTGCATTGCCAGAACAGAAATGAAAAATTATAGTAGGGCTCTACCACTGATGGGCCCCCAGGTCACAGCTAGCCCAAAAAAACAAAACAAAAACATTTACATTAATCATCCAGGTTATTAAAAAGCATTTATAACCACAGGTAAACAAGCCTGTTTCTCCACAACAATATGTGCAGTCCTAATTCCTTGAATAGAAAACAGCTTTTTCTGTTTGCCCTGCCACTTTCTGTGACATCATGTTCGGATGCATCTGTTATGTACACTCCAAAGCTTCACAAGCTACTGAGATTCTACCTTTGCACTTTAATAATCATCAGACTGAGAAATTTCTGTATGTACAAGTTTATTTAAAACCAGTGCATTTGTTCTGTAACAAGTCTGTTGCTTTGATGAAACAGTACAATTTAAGAAGACTATTCAATCAAACGTGCTCAAACCTTGAAACAAATTTTCCTGCAAGCTCAGATATGAAGTGCAAAAGCTAACAATGAACTGTGAGATCTGATGAGCTGCCATGATTTGGTCATTTACCAAACAACAAAAGTCTACATCAGCCTCTACCTGTATAGCAGAAAATAGAAAAACATTCACTGACATACAGACAGTGAAAGACTGGATGTTACCTGCTGTAGAGGAGGTAGTGACAGGTGACAAAGTATGAAAGAAAATAATGTCATTCCTTTGGAAATTAGCAATGTCTGATACAACAACCAAAGTTGAAGTGAAGTAGGTGATGTTTTCAAAACTGTTTTAGGTTGTACAAGGCTGATATAATGTCTAGTTGTTGATGAAGCCATGAATGTCAGTGGCATTACAAAACAATTTTTGTATGTAAGATTTTTTTATTCTTTTGTAAGGACTGATTTAGTCTGATTCCACCAGAGAGGCAGACAACAGGGGAATTTTTTTTTTTTTTTTTGAAAATTGTTTTATTTTTCACTGATGACAGACTAGATTTGCAACAAGTAAACCTGACAGTAATAGATGACACCCCTTCCATGGAGTGAAGGGTACAGGGCCTTTCAGCTCGCCTGACTGTACTTGTATAATTTATATACAAATAAAATTTTTGCATTGCTTGCTACATCAAAGCATTCTCTGTGCAAAACTCAGTGATGAGTTTCAAAAGTCAATGGAGAGTGTTATGTTGATTATCTATTTCATCAGAGCAATGT
The DNA here is from genome assembly GCF_900747795.2 of Erpetoichthys calabaricus. Classification (NCBI taxonomy): domain Eukaryota; kingdom Metazoa; phylum Chordata; class Cladistia; order Polypteriformes; family Polypteridae; genus Erpetoichthys; species Erpetoichthys calabaricus. The sequence goes on from NC_041406.2 coordinate 105,621,715, forward strand.
GAGCCTATAGCACTGCTCATTTTGCAAACTATGTCAAATGTGTCAGCCGAGCACAAAGATTTACTTGTGTCAGGTGGCTAAGTAAGGGCAATGCACTGAAAAGGGTTTGTGAATTCAGGCAAGACACTGTTGCTTTATTTCGCTAATGTCTTAAAAAAGCAGACACATTTCTATCCAGAACACGATGAAACATTTGTGGTAGAAGTGTTCTTCCTGAATATCATCCTCCATCATTTAAATTGACTTAATTGTGGTTTGCAAAGAAATAACAAAACAGTCTGTGAACCTATGGACACATTTAATAGATTTAAAAATAAACTGGACTTGTTTTCACAAACATGCTGCATTTTCCAACACTGTGTGTTTTTAGACAAATTAAGAGTACGCTTTGCTGAAAGGTTTGATAACTTTGAAATTCCAGCTGAGGAGATGCAGGTTTTTAAAGGTCTCCTTACAGTTGGTCTGGGAGGAGAGTTTGCATTGAAGCCAAACAGGGCTCACGTAACCTGTTGAAGGATCCTGACAATTAGAACTGATAGACTTGCAAGCATCATCTGAGTTAAAGCAAGACTTCGATCTGTGGGATGTGTGGAATTTTTGTTGGTGTGTTGTGTTGTAAATTACATGTGTTTTTACGCTGTGGAGATAACATACGGACATAGAGAAGTGTAAACATGCCGTTAGTGCTAATTTAATTTCTTGAATCAAACAGCTGCCAGGGCACAGGAAGGTGGCATATCATCAAAATATGCATCTCTGATATAAACAGACAGTAGGTGAGTTTCTTGGGTGTTGTTGAGTTCATCTACTGTATATCAAATTAGCCTAGTTTGGTAAATAGGTGCAAAGGTTAGCTGGCTTGATAAATTTAAACAAAACACTGCTTGGATTGTCAGGAGCAGGGAATGTTTGCTGTTATTTGTATTGTCTTATTCAAGTAATGTTTACCAGAATTACTCAAAACATCTACACCGGTGTCCTAAATGCCTCTTCTTTTTCTTCCTTCTTCTTCATGTCTCTCTGTAATTTGGGCCCAATTTTGTTTTGTAGTTTGTCACTAGATAATGCTTGAAAGTAGTGCTGGGAGGTATACCAGTTCATACCGAAAACCGTTTTTTATTTTTGTTATGATATGGATTTTTCTTATACCGCAATACCGGTTTAAATAGCCTAAACAACGTTCAGAATGTGGTGCAGCGGGGAACTATTTAAGGGGCGACTTTTCTCACTGCTACACTGCTAAGCACGCATGTAGCGGAGTACATTCGTTAGTGGACGTATTGAGTGGTGAAATTGGACAGAGAACATTCTGGAACTGAAGCTGTAGCAGACGATTAAGTTGAACATGATGACACAGAAGAACTTTTGCCGAAAAAAGGAGCCGTGTCTGTTGTCTGGAGATTTTGGTTTTAAAAGGTCAGATGTGGACCAGATAACTATTTATTGCAAATGCTATTGAGCTAAAGTTGTCGCTGGAGGCAGTAACACGAGCAATTTGCTGCACTACCTTAGCTGCAAACATGCTTTGGAGTACTATGAATGTATGGAACTAAGATTGGCACCCTCTACATCCTCAGGTAAAACTGAAAAAGCCAGAGGACGCTCGAGTCAGACGTCACTTGTAGACACATTTGCTAGAGGACAGCCTACGACGAAAAAAGCAAGCGGTGGATCGAGATAACCAACACCATTACAATCCATATAGCTAACGTGTCAGTGGACGGAGATTCTTAACATTAACAGAAAGTGAAGTTGGTTTACAATAAATATTTACTCTTTATTCCTTTTCTAAGACTTGTTCAGTGCAATACTGCTTTTGACAAGCACATCTGGATATTTTACTAACTCTAAATGCCTCTTTGGATGGTTGAAAATATGTTGTCAAAATTATATGTTTAAGTTGTTTGCAAAATTTGTTCAATAAAATGGTTCTATATTTTGAGTGCAACTGTAATGCAATGTGATTCCTTCTCTTCATTAGTGCCACCCCCTTGAAAACTATCACTTTATGGAGCCATGCAAACCAATATTAATACTTGTGTGCACATTAAAATGTTTTGTTGTACAATGTACAATTCTCATGATAGTGGAATAGGTTATTCTTTGCCAGTCTACTGCAGTAATTGAAGTGGAAAATGTGGTTAACATCCACTCATGCATGGGGAAAAATATACCGTTGAATACTGTGAAACTGGTATAATTTTGAAAAATACCGTGATATAGAATTTTGGTCATACCGTCCAGCCCTACTTGAAAGTATCTAGTATTCTTAGGAGGAAATAAATATAAGATAACTCTCGGTATAAATACCTCAAAAACCTGTATGTGCTGTTGCATAATCTATTAAAGCACAAAGCACTGGCATATACTAATTAAAGATTTTATTATTTACACACTGTAGTGGTTCCCTCTTTTTTTCTTAAACATTGCGTATGTGGTGTGTTATAGACAGACGGAAATGGTTACACAGACTTTTAAAGCTTGTAGTGAAGTGTTGTAAAGAAGACCAATAGAGAAATTTTGGATTCGGGGCATGTAGTGTGGATTCCATTACCATCATACAACAGTAAATAAGAGACATTTATGAACACTTGCCAGTCCAATTTTGGAAACTAACTGTAAAGAAGTGTTTGACTGTTTTTGGTACCAGTATTTGCAGAGTGAAAGCTATGTCCCCATTCTTGCCATTAATTCACATGTTTCAAAGGAACATGTTTTCTTTCTTTTGCTGAATTTCATGAACAGTTGTGAGAATTCAGTTCCTGGTTTATGGGTTTGATGGTATGGTTTTGGTTTCATCTTCTTGTAAGTCCTTGAATAGACTGGAACCATTCTGCCAAAGTACTCGGGACATATTGATCATTAGCTTTGGTTCTCTATCGGAAAGAGTGTCTTGATTTACAGAAGGTGAGCAGTTACCCCATTTGGAGGAAGAACTAATTACTTTTTGATCCCTCTTTACAATAAGAATACAGACAATGAAAAATCACTGGAGTGTTATTAGTATTGCAGGAATTATACCGTAACAGGGATAGTGAAGTGAGAGTTCGTAGAGAAAGAAAAGATGAAATAGCAGTAAAAATGTAGCTCCTTTACAGGGTCACAGGCTTCATGGCCATTATAGGAGCTGAACAGTCTAGAAGGAATTCTGATTAGAACAATTGTTGCTCTGGGTCTGAGAGAGTCTGTTTGTTGTGTTTGGGGAAGTTAATGAGAATAACCCTTAGACACCCCTCAGAAGTGTACTTGGCATAGCCCACTGAGACAGGCTGAAGGGATATTCCTCTCGGATAGCCTGGGAGTGCCTGTGATTTCTACAAAAGGAGGTTAAGAGTGTTGTAGGAGGTAATCCTGGTCTGGCCTACTTTGCGTTTTATCACAGCAACCCTAACTACCACAATGAATTTTAAATGAAACAACTCAGATGCAGTTGAAGTGCAGACTTTCAGCTTTAATTCAGTGGGGTGAACAAAATGATTGCATAAAAATGTGAGGCAACTAAAGCATTTTTTAACACAATCCCTTCATTTCACGGGCTCAAAAGTAATTGGACAATTGACTCAAAGGCTATTTCATGGGCAGGTGTGGGCAAGTCTGTCGTTATGTCATTATCAATTAAGCAGATAAAAGGCCTGGAGTTGATTTGAGGTGTGGTGCTTGCATGTGAAAGATTTTGCTGTGAACAGACAACATGCGGTCAAAGGAGCTCTTAATGCAGGTGAAAGAAGCCATCCTTAAGCTACGAAAACAGAAAAAACCCATTCGAGAAATTGCTACAATATTATGAGTGGCAAAATCTACAGTTTGGTACATCCTGAGAAAGAAAGCAAGCACTGGTGAACTCAGCAACGCAAAAAGACCAGGACGTCCACAGAAGACAACAGTGGTGGATGATCGCAGAATCATTTCCATGGTGAAGAGAAACCCCTTCACAACAGCCAACCAAGTGAACAACACTCTCCGCGGCGTAGGCGTATCGATATCCAAGTCTACCATAAAGAGAAGACTACATGAAAATAAATACAGAGGGTGCATTGCAAGGTGCAAGCCACTCATAAGCCTCAAGAATAGAAAGGCTAGATTGGACTTTGCTAAAGAACATCTAAAAAAAGCCAGCATAGTTCTGGAAAAACATTCTTTGGACAGATGAAACCAAGATTAACCTCTACCAGAATGATGGCAAGAAGAAAGTATGGAGAAGGCGTGGAACAGCTCATTATCCAAAGCATACCACATCATCTGTAAAACACGGTGGAGGTAGTGTGATGGCTTGGGCGTGCATGGCTGCCAGTGGCACTGGGACACTAGTGTTTATTGATGATGTGACACAGGACAGAAGCAGCCGAATGAATTCTGAGGTGTTCAGAGACATACTGTCTGCTCAAATCCAGCTCAATGCAGTCAAATTGATTGGGCGGCGTTTCATGATACAGATGGACAATGACCCAAAACACACAGCCAAAGCAACCCAGGAGTTTATTAAAGCAAAGAAGTGGAAAATTCTTGAATGGCCAAGTCAGTCACCTGATCTTAACCCAATTGAGCATGCATTTCACTTGTTGAAGACTAAACTTCAGACAGAAAGGCCCACAAACAAACAGCAACTGAAAGTCGCTGCAGTAAAGGCCTGGCAGAGCATTAAAAAGGAGGAAACCCAGCATCTGGTGATGTCCATGAGTTCAAGACTTCAGGCTGTCATTGCCAGCAAAGGGTTTTCAACCAAGTATTAGAAATGAACATTTTATTTCCAGTTATTTAATTTGTCCAATTACTTTTGAGCCCCTGAAATGAAGGGATTGTGTTAAAAAAATGCTTTAGTTGCCTCACATTTTTATGCAATCGTTTTGTTCACCCCACTGAATTAAAGCTGAAAGTCTGCACTTCAACTGCATCTGAGTTGTTTCATTTAAAATTCATTTGGTAATGTACAGAACCAAACTTAGAAAAAAGTTGTCTCTGTCCAAATATTTATGGACCTAACTGTATATATCTCACACCACACATCAAAAAATATAGTATTATCTACACAGGTAGGTTATTGATAAGGGATCTGGGATGAAAACTGGCAGCATGTAATAAAGTATTACAATCAGTAGGTTTGCGTTATAAAGAAAGTTTTCTTCCTTTTAGGTGGCCTACACAGTAGGTTTTATTGATTTATAATTACTGTTTATTATTTTTTTTCCACACAGCTTTCATTTTTGGTCAGTTGATTGATTTACTTCTGTGAGCTGCTGTCCTTATACATTAGGTAGTACTATACCTTTTGATGTGTGGTGTGAGATATATATTTATACTGTGTGTACATATATACAGTATATGAAATATGAGTATTTTCCTCAATGTTTTATGTTATACATATATATTTTTGAAGTTAATATTGGGTTGCTGTGTCCTGAAGAAGAGGTTTTTTCCTCGAAATGCATTGGCAAGATCCATAATCCACCACGTGTGAAATGGACAGGATTCCAGTGATGCTGTGTTTGATTTCTCTTAATGCAATGTATAGTTGGGCTTCATGAAATCTTTTTTATATTTGGATTTTAAATTCAAGATTGATTGGTTCATTCAGTTGTGCTCACACTATTTTTTCTGATCAGTCTATTTTTTTTTTCTATTGGCTGATTCACTTTGAATCATTGCTCTATTGCTTTACTCACATTGTATTTAATTTCTGATGGTAATGTATTTTTTTATGTGTCCAACTTTTCATTTTTATACATCTTTCATGTCCTGTAGACCTCGGCCAACTAGCCACCCACCCCTACTGGGAATTCTATAATGGAGTCTGTTCTGGGCTGCCCAATCTTGGTGATCTTAGTTAATTGTTGATTATTTATTGACCCAGTGTGTAAGTGGGCCCTGTGATGAACTGGCTCCCTGGCTAGAGCTGTTTCTTGCCCAATGTAAATTGCCACCTGAACTAAGTGGTTTGATATTGATATGTTTTGGTCATATGCTGTCAATGAAGTGTTTTTATTTCAATTGATCCTGTTGCCAACAACTTCATGAAGTGCAGTCTACCATGTGTCAAGCATTTTAGTCAAACATCTTTTTAGCTTTGTCTAGGGAAGGCTAGAAACCTGGCTGTAAGATCCCACATCTCATGAGGTCATAAAGAAATGACGAGTTTAGTGTAAAATAGACATCTAACAATGCACTTACCTTAATAAACTATTTTTAGGGAAGAAGGTGTTCTTGCCTGCATTTTCCTTCCCTTTTATTTGTGCTGGCTTGAGTCACTACAGCAATCATAAAAAGTGACCAGATGTCACTGTTCCAAAGCAAAAAAGTCATCGAAAGTGTTACTAAAATCTTAGAATCATTAAATCAATGTAAGTACTTACCAATTTTGTGTATATAAAAGATATACCCTAAGTTCTTGTCTATAAGCCGGACTCATGTATTAGCCGGAGACCAAAAATCATACGAATTTTTAAAATAAAATCGTATCATAGATAAGCCGGACTCATGGATAAGCCGAACGTACTATAACCTATAACTAATAGAAGGGAGGGAGGTCAGTGGTCTCACTCGCGCCCATTTAATTTCTTTAAGGGGGGAGAGAGTGTGAGATATTGCCGTCTCTCTCACTCCCCGCATGGCGCGGTTGGAGCGGCCGGAGCGCGTTCTTTCTGCTCTGGGCGTCGCCGAGTCAACACGAGCGCGTAGCGGTCATTTAAATTGTGATTTTATATGTAAGCATATTTAAATATATATCGCGGATTTCTGCGGACAATGGGTCTTTTAATTTCTGGTACATGCTTCCTCAGTTGGTTTGCCCAGGTGATTTCATACAAGGGACGCTATTGGCAGATGGCTGAGAAGCTATCCAGCTTACTTTCTCTCTCTCTCTCTCTCTCTCTCTTGCGCTGACGTAGGGGGGCTGTGTGCAGCTGCTTCCTGAAAGAAATGCTGCACGGAGCTTCGCATACTTAAAAGCTCAAAGGGCACGTATTGATTTTTTTTATCTGTCTCTCTCTATCTATCTCTCTCTCTCTCTCTCTCTGCTCCTGACGGAGGGGGTGTGAGCTGCCGCCTTCAACAGCTTTGTACCGGCGGTGCTTTGCATACTTAAAAGCCAAAAAACCCTATTGATTTTTTTTTTGACTGCTTGCTTTGCACTCCTTTGAAAAGGAAGATATGTTTGCATTCTTTTAATTGTGAGACAGAACTGTCATCTCTGTCTTGTCATGGAGCACAGTTTAAACTTTTGAAAAAGAGACAAATGTTTGTTTGCAGTGTTTGAATAACGTTCCTGTCTCTCTACAACCTCCTGTGTTTCTGCGCAAATCTGTGACCCAAGCATGACAATATAAAAATAACCATATAAACATATGGTTTCTACTTCGCGGATATTCTTATTTCGCGGGTGGCTCTGGAACGCAACCCCCGCGATGGATGTATAAGCCGGACTTATGTATAAGCCGATATTCTATTTTTTCATTTTCACAACTTTTTTCCTTAGATAAGCCGCGGCTTATTGACAAGAACTTAGGGTAATTAAAGTTATATAAAGCAGCTTATTTGGTGGTAAACCTCGGTCATTTACTATACATTGAAGTTGGTCTGTGAGCTTTCCTTCAAGTGTTGCATTTAAATGTATTTATTTATTTATTTGTTGTTTCAGAAATATTAGACTTTAAATGTTTGATTAAACTCACATTGAAGATTGTCGGTTTCTGTCAGTACGGGTGAAGTTTACAGTTTGAAATCCTGATTCATGGAGCAATTTTAATTTTAGAATATTTATTACTCATGAATAACATTCAACATTAGAATGTTATGATTTTTTTATTCCTAGCATTTTCAATGTTGTGTATTTTATACAGTTCAGGTTGTATCAAAATACTTATTGAAAACAGAAACTTCTTTTTCGAGGAAAGAATAGCTTTTTAGTGTCCTTTAATTCGCGTGCATCTACAATACCTTTACTAGTTAAAGTCGTCAAGGTGTCTGCTTCCCTCATTATCTTTTTGCTTATAAGCCAAAATCAACCAAATCTCAAGACAGATTCAGTATGTAGACATCACTGTTTATTGTCCACAGTTTATTACAAGGTGTAAAACTACTTTGTTTAGAGTGGCAAGTATTCATAATATGCACAAATCGACAAATTATGGCACAGGATAGGTAGGAACTGGACCAAAATCACTCTTTTTAGGTGGACTCTTTCTGTATTTATTGTGCATTTAAATGTTTAATTAAACCATTTGCACTTGACAAAGTGTGTCTGGCTTAGGGATTAAATTGAGCAGACTTTGGGGGAAAAAATGATTTGGCACACTGGATGTAAAAGTCCCTATTTATCCACAATCTTTAATTTGACTGAAATTCTGTGTCTTGAATTGTTGAGAGTAGTCCAAATGTGCAGGTCACAGGCCATGACTGACTATGCATGAAGGGATGGTTGGTTTTTTCCCATGTATTCTCCAATCCAATAATACATTATGGAAAAAGATGGGTGTCATTTTTCTTAAAATTGAGTGGTGTATCTACCACTAAAAATTCTAATGTGCTCTTTGAAGTAATGGTATGATTTGAGATATCTGCCATTTTGGTAATTTCTTTAATATTATTCTGGCTTGCAAATCTTGTGTTAAGTGGTATCAGCAAATGATGAATGGATAGATGTATGGTTATTAATATAAATAAAATGTGTTCTACATACTAGTATAGTATTGTGAAATACTGATATTTCTTGTATTCAGTCATTTTCGTTGTTAGGTGTTTCAGTAAATTTAAGGTCAAAAGAATTTGAAAAGTATTTATTTTTTATCATCCATCCTTGGACACCTGTACCAGTGATCCATACAACAGACCTCAATAAAATGTTGTTCTACTCTTTGAACCTTGGAATTATGGGCCTTTTAATCTTGCTGTTTAGCTGCCCTTTTTCAGAAGTACATTCATTTAGAAAATTACTTATTTCTGAATGATTTATGATAGAGCTTTTTCAGAAGGTTAATATTGTGACATTCTGAATTAATACTTCATTTGACTATTTGGAATAAAAGGCAAATTTTGACCTTAACAGATCAATATCCACTGATTAGCTTTGTTTTAAAACTTTTGAGTTAAGAGGTACCAGTTACTAAGTTCTCATTTAATCTTGCAGTCATGCTTGAGTGAAATGTTATGTATTCCTTTCTAAAAGAAGGATGCTGTTTTTGCATCTACTATTTACCTAATAGTTTCCATATTGTACAGAAATGTTTTAGATTTACAATTATAGGGAGTAAAGGAAATTATAGATGGATGAGATTATGAAGCAAGTACACCAAGACACCTGTGCTTACACAGAGCCAGTATGTTGCTTAGTTTTTGTCTGTTCTGTTGGGTAAAACTATTATATGTGGATGCTTTTTGATGAATTTAATGAAGTAGGGTTTGCATAATGTCACACAATACCTTCTTATATCTAAACGGACATGTTTCTGTTTGCCAATAGCTAAACTGACAAGCCAATGTGGAATAATATTTCCTATCTGCATATCAATATTAAGTTATATTTAAGTATTTCCTCTAGTATGTTTTTACATTTACTGTATGTAAGTGAATGTTTTCAAAAGTGACCATATGCTATCACTTATTTGATAATTGTTATCAAATGTTGTTTGTAGTTCATCCTTAAAAACATCTTAGATTCAGGGGAAAGCCCGAGCCATGGAAGAAAATTGGTTTGTCTGGAAGTGAAAAGATTTTATTTATCCACTTGGTGCTGTCCATTTGAGATTTTTTTTACCAATAGGTGATGCCAATATGTTCATATTCAGCTTAAGAATGTCTTTAATGTGCTAGGCAGAGCTGAGAGGAGAGCATCTGATTTATGAAGTCTAGTGTCTGCTTGAAATTTTACTAACATGATATTAGATTGTGGTTGTTGGTATGACTTTGTGGTTATAGAAAGCACAGGACAATATATTGTTCACATTATCCATATTATAGCCTAGTAGTTTTTGAAAAGGCTGCCAAGCCAGTAGCCTCTTTAGTGTTAGACCCGAACGTTACTCAGGCTACGAAAACTGTGCTAAAAGCATTAGTCCTGAGTGTCACTCGTGCAACTGTAAAGATGCATCTTGCATTAGTGTTAGAACTGAGAATCATTCAGGCTATAAATGTGCTATCAGTGCTGCCATTCTTTGGAGAAATTATGAAATATATGCGCTTTATCAACAATAAAGACTTCAATGAGAATACCCATCCAGCACCCAAAATGAAGAAAATTTGGGAGATATACTAGGCCAGGGGTAGGCAACGTCGGTCCTGGAGTGCCACAGTATGTGCAGGTTTTTGTTCCAACCCAGTTCCTTAACGAGAACTCAATTATTGCTGATGAAGCACATATTGCTTAAGTGACATTTTAATGCTTCATTTTAGTGGTCTCGCTTGTTAAGGTTCTCCAACCTTAATTGCTTATTTCAATCTTAAACTGCTGCATTCAGTGTTTTAATTGCTCCTTATTAGCAATAAGATGTAAAAGACAAAGCAGCCAGCAGTTCTCCAGCAAGCTTTTTTCCAATTACATCTGTGTGTGTTCATCATGCACTGTTTGATTTAATAAAACACTTAATAGAAAAATGTGACAGACTGAAAATGATCTGTTTTAGGCTTCATATCATTTGGATGATATCTTTGGAAAGGAAAAAAATCTACGATGTAAAAGCCTTACATTGCACAGACTAACAAGCCATAAAATTAAATAAGGTCTGAGACTGGCAATGATTGGTTTCTAATTAAGCAATTGGGTTGGAATGAAAACCTGCACATACTGTGGCACTCCAGGACCGACGTTGCCTACCCCTGTACTAGGCAATTGTAGTGAAATTTCGGAGCGTTTATATTCCAGACTGTGATGTCAGCATCAATGAATGTCTCATAGTTTATAAGAACAGACTGTCATGGATACAGTACATTGCGTCAAAAAGAGCAAGATTTGGCGTAAAGTTTTACAAACTTTGTGAATCTAAAATGGGATACATTTGAAATTCAGTTCTGTAAACAGGGAAAGGGCCAATGTTTGATTCGAAATACAATCAGTATGGTGTTGCTACGTCTTCAGTGCTGACTTTGATAGATGCTGTGCTGGATCAAAGTTACTATGTAACCAAGGACAATTTTTATACTTCACCAGAGCTATTTGACATCTTCCTAATGATTGTGGCATGTCTGAAGACTGGCAGAGCTAAATTACAGTGAGGTACACTAATAGCTTGGCAAAAAGATAAAGTGCTTGCGCTGAAATGGAAGGACAAGAAAGATATTTGTCATCTTAGCACTGTACATAATGCAGCTACAGTCATTGTACAGGCAAAAGGCACCAAACAGGTTTTGAAGCCTTGTGCTGTGGTTGACTACAATAGCATGATGGGCGGCGGATCAAGAATGGAGTTTCTGTCACGTTATGTGTAGGCAACAAAAGAAACACTACAAAATGATATTTTGTCATCTGGTGGAACAGTGCATTTGGAATGCATTCATCTTACACAAGCAAAAAGCTGGCAAAACTGTATCTTATGCCAGCTTGTAGAACAAATCATTGCTGCACATCCACCATCCACACTACCACTAAAGAAGACCCAACACATTGCAGATCAATCCAGAGCATCTTATTGGTAGACATTTTATTAATGATATACCTCCAGCAGAAAAAAACAGAATCCAAATTGTACCTGTGCAGTGTGCTGTTCAAAAAACTGATAAAACCAGAAAGAAAATCCGAAAAGAAACACGCTGTTATTGGCCCAGCTGTGATGTTGGATTGTGTCTTTCACTGTGCTTTAAAATTTACCACACAAAGGACTCGTTTCGAAATTATGTACTGTTTTGGCATTGTTAGTAGTATTAATATTACTGTTATTATTACTTTTGTTATTATTGTTCATTTCATTTCATATTATTTTTATTCATCATTACTATTATTATTTTTATCATTATTATACTTTTCAGATTTAATAAAAATGTAATTTTTCATGGCAAAAAATGCAGTGCTTTTCAAATGTTTTCTTGGAGCAAAATGTTACGCTAAGGATGTTAATGGATGGGTCACATATACTTTACATTATTCATAATGTCATTGGCTAGCTTTGTAACTTGGTGATTTCCCTTAAAAGTCAAGTGCTGTTAATGTGAGGAATCGATTATTTAAATGCCAAAAGCATCAAAACAGAAAACTAGCAACATCATTGTGAAGTAACCCGTAAGTAATTGTTTAATAGTACTGTAATGCATTTTTGAATATTTTCTTTCTTTAATATAATAAATTTTAGTTGCCTTGTAAATTCTGAATACCGAACATCATTAAAATGCAAAGTGATTCTGATTTTATAAATCACTAAAAAGATAATTTGAAAAGCTGATGACTGAAAGACTACCTACGTATGAACAATCCCCTAGTGACATCAGTAGTGTAATGACACTGGAATGAAAGTCGAGCAGCACTTGTACCGTTGGCATATTTCCTGGACATCATATGTCTGAGCTGATGGGAGGCTTCATCTTGCTGTGCTGTTAACCTCATTGTAGTTAACAGAGTCTGACAAATTAATCATCAAATGACACTGATAGCAAGCTCAAGATGGTCCACTTGTTAGATCAAATACTGATGTATTCTGATTTAGGGTTTTTACATTTATTTTGTATTTCTGAATGCTTTTAGTACATGAAACACTTTTAAAGGAGAGCTGAGACTGATTTTAGGAAAGAACTGAAAAATCAGAATTCTTTTGTTTAAAAAACTGGACTATGTAAAATGCTGTATTTGATACTTGGTTTTCTTTATCTTATTTATTGATAAAAACTAAACCTAAATAAAAATCTGCTCATAAAAAGTGATGTTTAAGAAAATGAATGTACTTAATACTCAGATGTAATTTATACAGAAAATGGAATGTAATCCCAAATTAAAGGTTCTACAAATATCCATAGCCAGATAAAGACTCGTAATTTTCAAAACCATCTTAGCTAACTTTTCTTCTGTATGAAATTTGGTTTATCTTGGTTTAGTTGACTATCTATGGCCCATACAAGAGTGAAAAGCAGACTGATTGGAGATGCATGTTTTAAGTAGTCAGTGTAATTGAACAGGAATCCTCCTTGCTTTTGTGGAGCATTAATATCATTTATTAAGCTGTAAGGTCCAGACTGACAAACATGTGGAGCAGAATCCTTCTCAAACCTACTTTAGAGTTCCAATTTAGAGTTGGTCAGTGAACTGCAGGGTCACTCATGGACATGCCCACACTCATACTCGGGTAAGGATCCACACTACTACATTGTCATTAAAAAACGTAGCCTTTAGTCTCCATTTACGTCCACACTACCCAGGCATTTTCAACACCTGAAAACAAAGACTTTTTAAAATGCTCTCCAGAGCTAGAGCTTTTTACTTCTGAAAACTCAGATTCAGCAAAAACTCAGTGTTGTAATTTGGACATTTTTAAACAAAAGCATAATAGTGTGGAAATAGTCTTAGACTAGTTGATCAATTTTAACAGTATGCCTTTAAAAAATGTACACAGTCAAAGGAATAATGTGCATACACCGGTGGTAAACAGGTGAAGGTTTTGAGCCACTGTTACTGTGTTCCTCTGTGAAATTTTGGAGGAACAATTCCTAAAATAAATACATGTAGCTAGTTTATATTGTTTCTCTTGAGGAGAAAATACAGAAGAAACGTTGTATTAAAAGTAATAACTAACATTTATTTTATATACAGTAGTGTCATGCTGTCGTGGACACCTTTCCAAGGCATGTTACAATATACCTAGTACAACTGTTTGTATATATTTAGTAATTATAGCAAATTCACAGGCGTGTAGAGTAAACTGAACAGAGCCACACTATGGGTAGGACATGGACATTGATTTGGCAATCCTCCGTGTCATTATCCAATTCCTAAACTACTACGCTGCACTGACTTAACCAAAATGGTTAATTCATGCAGAAGCTGAAAATGATTTGTTTGTTTTAATGCCATCCTGATGTAAACTGATAAGAATATACAGCATGTGTATGTATGTTAGTATGTCCCAAAAGAGAAATCAACCTTTCCGAATTGATTTCTACCATGAGTTCTGACAAGATTTCGCCAGACTCCAATGCCAAGTAAAGCAGATTCAGTCAAAAGATTCACTGATGTCCGATATGACAGCACCAAGAATAGAGAGTACCAAAACTATGCAAGCACTGTCATTATGTAACCGATTCACTGAGTTCCTGCACAGTTACTTTAATAAAATGTTTTGTTTTGATTCTAATAGAATTAATAAAATGTTAAAATATAATTAATAAATAAATAAAATGTGAATGAGTGTATTAGACAGTTTGTGACTGCGATTGTAATTCAGACCGATTGTAAATGATTCTGCACTGAGAGAATACAGCACCCATGTCAGGTAATGGATCCTGATGTATGCCTAGCTCAGAGTAAGTTGGTTCACCTTTTAGGTAAATTTGTAGGCCTAGCAAGGTACAGTAGGGAGCAAGCACAGAAGATAAAATGGGCCTTTGGCCTCAGTGTCTGCACTTTGGTAGACCTTGAAAATACATTTAGCAAGCTGTAATTGTGAAACAAAGAAAGTTACAGTTGTTAAACTTGTGGATTGTTGGGTACGAACATGTTAATCTGCTAGAGTAAAAAAAAAATATACATTTAAAGTAAATACGAGGGTTGTCTGGGTTCCGCGCGGAATCACTCGAAATAAGTAGCCAAGGATTTTTTTTTTCTATTTTTCTCATGTACTTCGATCCTTTTTAAACTTTTTCCAAGTATTCACCGCCAACATCAATGCACTTTTGGGCTCTTCTGACCCACGTTGCAAAACACTCGCGAAAGGCTGTCTTTGGGAGGTTGTCCAGCTGTTCTTTGACAGCTGCAATCAGTTCTCTCAAGTTTCGAAGTTGTGGCCTCGCAGGGGTTCTGTCACCTTTGGGAAGAGCCAAAAGGCACATGGTGCAAGATCAGGCGAGTAGGGTGGCGGGTTCAAAACGTTGACACCACTGTCTTCAATGAAATGCTTTGTCGCGTTAGCCGTGTGGGCTGGCGCATTGTCATGATGCAAAAAGTGCCTTCGCAAGTTCTTGGACCGGCCTCTAGCCATCGCAGAAAAAATGTCAGGCAGGCACTGAGTGGTGTACCACTCAGAGGTGACAGTTGTCCCCTCCATCAGCGGAATTGATGCGACAATGCCTTCGATGTTGAAAAAGATGGCAAACATGGTGCGTACCACCGAGCAGATTAAACCATCAGAAAAGTCGTAAAAAATCATCACTCGAAAGTCACGCACGCACGGAGTCAGGAGCTTCGCCGCTAGCGCCGGCTGCACACTCTCAGTTCATTTGCTTCTCGTGTTCATTCTGAAGAAAGAGAGGGAGCAAAACATCTGAACAAAAACATGCAACCACTTGAATAATCACTCTACACAGCAGAACAGGTTTCGACAGGCTGACACTCGACAAACGATAAAATTCCGCGCGGAACCCAGACAACCCTCGTACTGCAGTAGAGTGCAATTGAGCCATCTTGGCATGTTGAACAGTGTTGTCTGGGTAATTCCTGAAGCTCTTAAAACTTGTAGAGCTGTTCTGTACAGTGGCTTGAATGTGCAGGCTTCATTTCAGATTGCACATTTGTCTTTTTACTGATCTAAAAAAATATTCCTCTTTTTAAACTGGTACTCTGTAAAAGTTTTGTGGTTTTAATCCTATGACGTATTTTTGTACCTTTAGGATATTTTCATTTTTGGTATCACTTTTGTTTTTTTATTTTTTCACTTTTTTTAATATTTGGCAAGAAATGGTCATTTCTGGAGGGTGGGACTGGATTATTTGTCTGCCTGGGGGTTGCCAACCAGGATCCCGTGCTGTTTTGTCATGTGATGGGTGTGGCAACATGTGATGCTTGAAATTTATTTATTTTTTTTATTATTTGAAATTAAGTGTATATGGTATGTTTCACTTTCCAAGATAACGATTTTACTATACACATAACAAAATGACATATGGGGTTTTTCAGAAAAAAATATTATTCAGTTACTTGGCTCATTGAAAAAACAGTTTTAAGCCTACATTTTGGTGTAAGCAGTTAAACAAACCAGCAGCTGTCTAGCAAGAAGGTGAGAATTTAGTATTCATCATCTGAATCATGACTTTCATTTCCAGTGAAGATGTGCTTTTGCAACAGCCTGTTATTTAGGATATGTGTTATTTAATACAGTTAAAAAATAGAAAAGGTGGCCACTTTGTTCTTTTTGATTCAAATGACTAAATAATCTGAGGGTCTCGAAAATCCGTGGTCTGGCCACACACCTGTATGTTACTATTATAAGAGATAAAGTGGTGATATCTTTGTCAAGTTCTATTAGTGGGAATAACAATGTTGAACATAATCTTCCCGCATTGGTACAGTTTGGGATGTGGACAACATCAGTATTTAATTTTTAGATTGGGAAACAAATTAATGCATCTAGAAAGGCTATAAAATGATGCAATAAAAATGATTGTTTTTTTTAAGAATTTTAAAAATAGAAAATTATGTTAATATTCTTTTAAAAGGAAATGAGAAGTACAGTGAGTGAAAAACAGTGTAATTTTAAAGTTTTGAATTTGAAGTGAAAAAGAGATAAAAATCTTGCTTCACCGCAAACCCAAAGCTTGAGAAAACTGGTTTGCTGGTGGGCATGTTAGGAACAGAAGACTTTAAGGTAAGTCTGTGCTACTAAGCAAACCAAACTTAAGATCAAACTCACAAACAGCTGTTAATAAAGTCAGTTTTCACCAAATTCTGTTATGAATTAACATCCTGGTGCAGATTCATTTTTATTTCAATAATTCTGTGTTTCTAGTACTTTTGTGTGATTTTACAGTATACCTCAGGTACAGAAGGTGTCTGTTTTAAATTCTCTGCCATAGTTACCATTTTCAATTGCTTACACGTAGTACCTCCTCAAATGATCTTGCTTGTTTTCCCACTAGTTAATGTAAAACACACCTTCATGAAATTTCCTTTAATTTTCAGTAATGTTCAACTGACCCCTTAATTTAAATGCACTCAGTGCTGAAGACTTGAGCGGTTCTTTCAAAAACCATTTGTCTGCCGTCTAGCATGGCAGTATTACCTACATTTTGGCTTCCTCACTCTGTCTTTTCCAAGATAGAAAATGAAGACGTACCTTTTCTTTGAGATTTTTTCCAAGAAAGGAGAATGCAATGTTGGATCAAGTTTTTGTATTAATATCTGAAAGAATGAGCTCATTTCCAATCAAGTCTCTGAGGGAGATGATTTTGTAGTTTTGCATTTGGCAGTAAACTGTTGTATATTTTAGAAAGTTGGGCACAATTACAGAACATTTTCTTTAAAAGTACTTGTACTGTATCTTGACCAAATAAAGCTATTTTCAGTGGTGTATTTTAGGCATATGCATACACTTAGTAGGATTCTACCAGCTAAGCATCCACCTCACCCAGTAAATCCATGCTGGACAAGCTTGGTTCTTGATTATTGCTTTTTTTCCAGGTAAACTTATCAGAAGTTAAATCAGGCCTGTTAATGAACACCTACTTTTTTTGGCAGAGTTTTGTTTTACCCTTTTACATAATATTTTATTGTTTTAAGTGTTTGAATTATGCATTGTATGAACAAGACATTAGATTTGCCTCTTGCTCTTGTTAAAATACAGCCAAAGGCTCAAATGAGGCATGAGAGTAATTATTAACCAAATCTATCTTAAATTTTGTATTGCTTTTATGAGTTATGTACATTTGAATGAATTAGCTTACATAATACAGATTCAAAATATTTCACTAATTTATTATGGTTTATTTGACTCATTGATTAATAAATACTCCTTTTATTGAAGTTGATCTGTAATAACTAAGCTTAAAACTGTGACCAAACACTGAATTATTTATACATTAATTTCTAAAAGGCTTATTCAGTTTCTAGTTCAAAGTTAACTGTCCCTGTTCTACATGCAAGGTGAGAACCAACCCCGAACTTGGCGCTATTGTATAGTCATAGTATAAAAGACCTGCTCCAGTAGGAAGGAGAAATATTAAGCTTCACATGTAACAGTAGATTTAAACTTATTCCTTAGTGGTATGTGTAATAATACAGTAGCAGTTGCACGGGGCTGACAAACTGCACATCTGGAAGTGCAAATGTCTGGAGCTATTTTGCCATGTGGTTGAGATGGTTGGTTGATAGTGTGAAGATTGCCAGTTTGTGACTTGCTTTTGATGGGCAGCAAACACTCTACAATGAAACATCAATGAGATGGAGTACTCTAGCTATGCTTTTTAATTAGAAAAGACATTTGAACATGGCAGTGTTGCTGTTCAGTAATTCATAACTTTTATAGTGAGCAAAACAATAGTTAAAATGGGTGCAGTAATTTGTACATGCAGGCTATGGATGTTTGCAAATTAATTCATGCAGCCATTCTGCTTTATGGATTTTTTTCCTTTAACTGAAAGAGATGAATTATGCAGGTTATACACTTATACAGACTATATTCAAGATAATATGGCAATTGTTTTTTCTCATGCCAGTGATTTTTTTTTTTTGAGTTTCTAGTGGTGCTTGTATGAGACATACAGCTCTAATGTCAGAAGAGCATAAACTCTTATTGCCCTCATAAAAAGTTATGTTCTCCTTAAACGTCCTCATAATGAATTTGGATTAGTTTATGATGTAAAGATGACTTTTCTGTTTCTTTTAGCATTCTTTGGAGAATTAACAAACTAATTAATTTATAGATCTTAGGATATGCATACAAGAGATGTTTAGCCCTCATGGTATGTGATTGTCTCCTTATGTTGGGATATTTTTCATTTTTGATAACCTTGCTTTTCCCCCTTTTTCTTTTTGGTTCTGTGTTCAAATGTTTTTGTATTTTTTAAAATTTTGTCCCTGTTTATTTCCCTTTGTTTATAGCCTTCAGGTATCATCTTACTAACCCTACAATTTCCACTGATTGCTTCATCTCTTTGATAAGGCAAAATCTTGCTTCCCCCTGATATTGTTGTTCAGGATATATTTTATGCTTCTTGTGAGTTGTATTCATTTTTTCAGCATTGTTTTTTCAAAGTTAATGCAAAAGAGGAAGAAGTAAAAGTAAGAAGCTAAGTTAGTCCAAGGACTAGATGATACAACCATTGTAACAAATGTGCAGTTGCTACAGCTCAACAAATTCTAAGTATCCAGAGGAAAGGAGCTGTGGAATTCTTACTGGAGTCTTACTGTGCTATTTGAAGTGTATGATCTTCAAGATACGCATGAACATCAGTAGACTGGGATGCAACTGATCATTAGTCATGGGAAGGAGGCTTCTTCCATAGATTCTAGTAGAACTAAGAAGAAAGTGAGGTAGAAAAGGTAAAAGACAGTGTGTTAATTTCAAGTGAGAGCTCTAGGATTCTGTATTCAACACTTGCCACTGATTTCTGTCTGTTTTCACATTTAATCTAGACATTACTACCATAACAGCAGGGCTATCAAATTAGCCAAAAAATAAGGTTTGAATATCAAAATTAAAAATAAGTAAATATTCAGATACATTGGAACCTAAGTGAGTGTTATATGTATGTTTGTATGTACTCTTTCTATACTTTATTATTATAGTAATGATTACAGTGGCGGCCGCAGCAAGAGCATGTACCAACTGCAAAAATAATCTTACCATATGTGTTGGCTGACACAGACCAGGCTCTTTAAAGTTTTGGTTTTGAAGCATTGTAGTAAAAACAAAATCAGAATTATAAGTTGTTTTCCCTTTGCTTTAATAAGAAGGTCTGAGCATCAAACAATAGTTAAAGATCTCATGATTATTAGTGAATCTGAACAGGATCAGATGCAGAATTCTACTTTTAGGGTACTGGAAAAGCATTTTAAAAAATCGCTTTGAGTTCACTTTGGATCAAATAGCAGAGCAGTATGACAGGGGGGTGTAAAAAAAAAAAAAAAAAAAAACTGTCCCAAAGTACGTCGTGAAGGGGTCTGGCTGTAAGTTTTACTAATGAAGATAACAAGTTAACTATTCAAAATTATGAAAAGATTGAGCATGGAAGTGAAGTGCGGAAACAGATATGTAAAATACTGCAGCTTTGCATAGTGTGTGTGAAGTAATTCAATGCCAAAATTAGTGCGAGTAAAACAAGCACCCATTCTTTTATGACCAAATGTCAGCTTTTGTGTTTGATTAAATTATATTCAAATAATGACATTTGATCTGACAGCTTTACATAATAGATACCTGACAGTCCATTCGTAATGATGGTGAAGTTCTAGACAATCAGTATTGTGTGTTATTCACATGTTATTTCCATGAAAGAAATGACACCATGTTTTTGCCAACTGTGGTGCTCACTTTATACCACAGTTTATACCATATATGACAGATATTTGAGACTTTATTTAGGTAATATATGTAATGAAAAGATGTTTTAAATCGTTTATATTTTGTCCATTGGTGGAAGCAGTGAATAAATAATTTTAAAAATCCAGTGTCCCTAGAGGAAGGTACAGAAAAAGTCTTGTTAATCAGTTACCATGACTAAACTTTTATGTGTCTGTCTTTTGATTTGTGCAGAATTCTTGAAGAGGCTTTTGGAGCAATATGTGCGCAAGTTGGAGGTGCCAGTTCGGGTGGTACGCATGGAGCAGAGGTCTGGGTTAATTCGAGCACGTCTCAAAGGGGCCTCACTATCTACAGGACAGGTCATTACTTTCTTGGACGCTCATTGTGAATGTACTGTTGGCTGGCTGGAGCCCCTGCTTGCAAGGATCAAACTGGATAGGTAATTGATATTCAAGTGTGTGTTACAACTTGTGAGTTATGCACTCATTTGATACTATTATTTAGCTAAATGTTTATTACGCATGAGCACTGGAATAGCTGAGTTAAAGTAAAATGTTGTAAAATACTGTAATAAGCACTTCAAAAATAAGTACAACTAAATATAAAAGTAACCCATAGATTATTTTACCTAGGAACTGCTGCCAAAGATCAAGCAATAAATTATACAGAACATTTCAATGTCAAAATCTTAGATTGTTTATCTTACAATTGATTTTTCTTTTGTTATTTTAGGAAGCTGTTATTTTGTAAAATTTGTATTTAGCACCTTTGCAGTCAGCACTTCAGAGCTTTAGGGTTGTGGATTCCATTCTTGGCTTTTATCACTGTCTGTATAAAATGTGTACATTCTGTCCATGTCTACATTGGTTTACTTCCATATACCAACATATTTAAGCTAACTGACTACTCTAAAGTGATTAGTAGTGTTAGTATTATCAAATGTACAAAGTACAGTCAAATTCTTACTCAGATGTTGGAACAATATGTAATATGTGTTTGTTCAGTGAATTGGCATCCTAACCAGAGACAATCCTTGCCTTATGTCCACTGCTATGAGGTTATGCATCACCATGAAATAGATAATGCAGATTAAGAAAATTGTTGGATGGGTTTTAAAACATGGTAAAGATGTGTGGCCACACATTTTAAGATATATCGGGTGCCTTTGCCAGTTGCTAAAAGCAACACACAGAGTTGGCCTTTATTTTTCCTTTGACGATAAACAGAATACATCAACCTCTTCAACTTGCACAAGAGTAGAGCTCAGCTGGCTGTCAAGCAGCTGTGCTTTCACTAATAAGAGATGTCTAGTAGAAGTCTGCTCAAGAAGCAAGAGTAGCCCTAGAGGTTGACTCACTGTCTATTGCATCTCTTCATCTTGATTTTGCAGGGTCCACTGCTTTGTTTTTACTCTTGCTAAATCCAAGAAATAACTTTAAAATACAATATGCATTTGTTTTTATTTCTTAATGATTGATACAGTGGTATGAGTGTGCAATAATTAGGGATACGTCCTTTTTAGGTCAGTTTGTATAGGAATACGACATTCTTTTGACACTGGATGTTCAGACATTTATATATAAATTTGGAACGGGAATCGATTTAAAAAAACTAATTGCATTAATGTATGTAATTCATTGTGATTAATCATGAAGTAATTGAAACTTATAAAAATATATAAATCATGAAGTAAATACACACTGAATCTCAAAATGAATGGAGAATGAACACAAAGGAATTAAAGAATAAAAATTAATGGCATAGTTTAAACTTAAACAATGACCTTAAACCTGAACTTTTAGCAAAATACTACTTGAGCAAGTACAACCTGAATTTGAATGCCTTCCTAAAGGGAAGTTGAAAAGAAGGCCAAATTATTAATAATCAAATTAGCATAGCATATGAGACACAGATGTGTTAAAGTAAAAATTAAACAATTGAAATGACTGTTGATTTTGAATGCACTGCTGAAGACTATATAATTCAAAGAATAAGTATCTCTTAAAGGGACATACATTAAACCTCCATAAATACTATTCTGAGTTATTCATCACCATCAATGACTTGATAATAATACACCACACAACTGTTTTTTCAACTGGTGCGCCATGTAAATAACAGTGTAGTGCTTCTGGATCCAGTCCTGAGACATACACTCTCCTCAGGTAGAGACTTGTCCAAGGAGGACAGGACTTCCTGCAGCAGCTGACATAAAAGCAGCTCCGTGATCGTCCTTTTGCAGACACAGCACTTGGAGAACACTTTAGTAGCCAGAAGACATGTATGGGGCCCACCTGCCTCCATCTATGACTGCATGTTTGCCAGCGTCTCTAGCAGAGTAGAGGGAGAGTAGGCATATGGGTTGACTTTGACCCCAGGCCGCTGAAGTGAGGCAGAGAGAGGACTTCCTGTATGAGTGGGCAAAGAGACAAAGCAGCTGGAAAATACATCCAAAATGTTCACTAACTGCTATGTCTGTGAACAGCAATCTCTGAGCTGCTTTCTTTAACCCCCCCATCCCAAAACTTCTTTGGACAGTTTAGCACATGTATAGATTTAATACTTTTGTGGCTGGTAGAATCATGACGTGCCTTGGAGTTTTTTGGGTTACAAAAAGTGATTCACCACAGAAAGAGGTTAGAAAAACACTGTTCTACCTACACCTTTGCTCATGGCATGCTACAAAAATATCTCTAGCTGCTGTCTCGCTTAAAAACTGACATTGTGCATTACTTAGTTATGTTGCATAAATTAGCAAAGGTACTGCAAACTGGAATCATGGGTAGTATAATCATTACACTTGTATTTTGTAGAATTTCAGCACGGTAAGCTGGCTGGCAGACTGGCAAGTTAAATACAGAGGTACAAGAGACTTCTCTTGGTTTTAGTGCCACTCAAAGATAACTTATTTAGCAATTACTTGATATGACATTGATTTGATCTTCTTACAGAAACATGAAGAGAGAGAGCGAGCTTGACTTTTATATTCAGAACTATTCTTCAGCATTGCACCAGGACTGCCATAACCCCCTTCCTCCCTCTCCACTGCACCCTTGTCAGTATTTATAAATCAAGAAAATGAACACTACTACTGTGTACTGACATGTGGCATATCATTTTGAACCACGTAATATGAAATGTTAAACCTTTAAATGAAAATTGTATTTCAAGTTTTTAAAGGTGGTATGTAAATACAGTACTGGATGTGAATGTTATTCTTTAGGTACACACTTATTTGTATTATTTACATGAAAATGCTGCCCTGACCAAAGCACTGCCTGAGGAGTTGAGTTTGCCTTGTTGCTAGCCCTGGATGTGACAATATTTTTTTAACAGATTAAACAGGCAACATTAATTGCAAAAATTAACATTAACTTTCCTAGGCCTTTTATATATATATATATATATTCACGGCATTCGAAGTCTGTGTCACAATCTGTTAGTGTGGGTGGTTACCTACCAGGTAACGCTTTGTGGTTGGCCAGCAATCTGCTAACATCCGCCACGGTGCCCTCAGTTTGTGAAGAGCAGATCATAGAATGGTTGCAATAGTTTACTGTCAAATAAATGCAAAGAGTACACGACACGTGTTTCGTCCTCATATATATATATCTATTAAGATATTAGCATTATAGAAAATACTTACGCACTGCAAATTCCCTTTTCCTCCTTTATGTAAACAACAAAAATCTGATTTAAAAGCATGTCATTTGTCAAACCCAGTGTGCCGATATGTGAATTTACAGATCACATGCTAAGTAAAAAGAAGTAACTAATATTGTTAATTTATTTTTACATGTGTAAATTGGTCAGTTTAAAAACACCTAATTATTCAGGGTTTAATTGAACATTGGCAACTGTTGTACTAAATGGTATTATGATATTTTAAAATTAAATAAATATAGTTTAGCCTGGTTCTCAAAAATGAGCTTGTGTTCATCTCCTTTGGACTTTTCCTTTTTGTCAAAATAAAAGAAATATTTCCGTTTCACCTTTTTATATTTAATTTTCATGTTTTTGCTTAATATTTTCACTACATGCTGTTTCATATGAAATGCCTGTGTTTTTGGTCTTTTTGGGTTATGCAGGAAGGATATGGAATGAAAAATGTTTATGTGAAGAATAGTGCAGAGCTCTTTAGGTGAACAAGTAAGATTTAAAGCAAAGTACATCAAATTTGTGACTTTCTGAAAAAGCGTATATCCAGTGGCTTACCAAAGTATGTGAAGCTGCTTTACAGCCTAGGTTTTGAATTTTTGAACAGTAACATAGGATTTTAGACAAAATAATGCACCTTACACAGTTCAAGAAATGTTTGAAGAGACAGAATAAAAAAAGAACACCTTTTTCATTGCATCTTTTTCACATTTGTGTATTCGTATGGGATGGGATGAGTGAGTAGAGTGGAGCACACCAATAAAGACGATATTGTACTTTGTATTTCTGCAACAGGAAGGTTTAGAGTTCTTCCAGCAGTCTTACTTTTTTTTTTTGGAAAAGATCAACACTGCGTGTTATCATATATGATTCTATCCTAGATTGGAGATAGCACAAGATGGAGCAATCAAATGCAATGTTTTTTTACGATTTAAGACCTATTAGAATTGTGATTCTGTTATCTTTTTAAATGTTGTTTCTGGTCATTATAGTTTTTTTTGGTTTTTTTTGCAGACATTTTTTGCTGTTTAGGTTTTTCTTTTTTTTTTTTTTTTTTTACTATGAGGAATCCATTTGTTTTAGTTTGGGAAAATGGTTCAAAGGTTTTAACAGAAAATAAGCAGGCAAGAATCAGAGAGGAAAGGTCCAATACTTCAATTGTTTACTTGTTCAAATATAATATCAGTTACATACAATATAATAGCAATATACATGCAGATATAGGAATTGTACTATTGACTTACAGTAATATCAAAAGACCCAGAGCCATCATCCTAGACCAGTAGACTGAGGGAGCCCGCGTGTCAGTCTCGTCAGAGGATCAACTCGTGAGCCTGGTCCAATACCGGGCGGTGTGCACGTTCCCCACGGTTGAGCTTCCGAAGAAACTGAGGGCGGAACCTTCCCTTATATACTAATTGAGTGTCCTTACCCAAAATGGCTTACGTGTAAGCAGTGTATACAGAAGTGATCAGTTTCAGCACACACCCTTCCACGGGACGCAGTATTGTTTTTCTTCTACTTGGCCCTCACTGAGATGGTGCCTAGTATCAGAAGACACACAATAACAAGCGTTGCTTACAATGAAGCCCCTCGAAGTGAAAAACAAGTACATAGACTTGACTGTATTCCCATAACATTCTGAAACTCTTTATGAGAAGCAAGTTTTTGCACATTCTTTCGCTATCATCCCAAACATTCCAATCTTTGTAGCTGGTTTTGCACTGAAGCGACCAACCCCCCCTCTTACTCCTTTATTTCATCCCTTCTCCTGTTACAGAGAAAACCTTTTTTATTACACCATTTTTGCTATCAGTTGTGGGATTTGGTTTTATTTGAATATGCTGATTTATTTTATACAGTAATCCCTCACTTATCGCGGGAGATAGGTTCCAAGGCCGACCGCGATAACTGAATTTCCACAAAGTAGGGACACCATATTTATTTAATTATTTAACGTGTATTTGGACGTTTTTAAAACCTCCCTGTATTGTTTACAACCCACCATTTACTCTATTAATAACAGGGACAACTGCTAAGTAATATGAAATCGGTAGATAAGTTTACACTTACTGTATAGCGAAGTACACGTAGCAGCTTGTAGGCGGTCATGACGTCGTCGACCTTGTTGCAAAGATTCCTAAAGCAGATTCCATCCAGACTACTGCCTTATCACGTCCACTTGCAACTCGTTTTGCTCCCTGGTTAAACGACACTGCGGCCGTAGATCTTATATGCTTTTCCTCCTTTTTAAATAAAAAGAATCGTGGACTCATTGATGCTGTAATGGTGTCCTGCAGCGGTGTAGCTGTTCCCTTCCTTCAACATATCCAAAACTTTTACCTTTTCTGCAATCATTTGCATCTTCTGTTGGTGCTTGGACACGGCCCCTGAAGCAGTAGCACGTTAATGCTGAATGACTGAGATGAGACTTCCTGGTTAATGCAACACTCCGTCGCTGAGCCAATCAGCAGCCCACAGGAACTTAACTGCATGCTCTGATTGGGTAGCTTCCCAGCCATCCGCCAATAACATCTCTTGTATGAAATTAACTGGGCAAACCAACTGAGGAAGCAAGTAAAAAGACCCATTGTCCGCAGAAACCCGCGAAGCAGTGAAAAATCTGCTTTATATATTTAGATATGCTTACATATAAAATCCGCGAAGTCGTGAATCCACGAAAAGTGAACCGCGAAGTAGCAAGGGATTACTGTATTATGATTTTCATTACTAACTTGGTGCCATTTTTTTTTTGTTGTTATGTGCCCATGAGTGCTGCTACTCAAAACATCAGTTCTTCCCAGCATGAATATTGACAGTCATTTCCATGGTAGATAAAGCTGTATTAAAGAAAATAAAAATTCTTGTGTAGTCTAAGCTTAAAAATAAACAATTACTGTAGATTTCTTTGAAGTTCCTGAGTTTTGCTTCATTTTTGATTACTCATAATACTCATCAGGTGCTGGTACTTATCCACATCAGTTAGAGGATCTTGCTGTGTATTATTACAGTTCTGCCCTCTCAGATTTGGTAATGTGCAAACACATGAAGAAAGCAGATAGATAATATTCCTCAAATAACTGCAGTCTTTTCCACTATTAATTTTAATTTCTACCAGTTTTATATTGCAGATGATTGAGGGAAACACTACTGTTTCCACATCAGTGCAGTTCACTGATGTCTTTATAGTAATATAATCTGTATAAAATGTTAAATGAAATTCATACTGGAGGCCTGTTTATTGATATCTCCATTTTAGGAATTATTTTCTACTTGTCTTGACTTCTAAGTTGCTGCTGTTTACATTTTCAGATTGCTGTGTATTATTAAGAGATCAATCTCAAAGAATTGTTTAAGTTGTTACAGTTGTTGTCAGTTCTTTGTTTTCTAGTAAGGTGTCAAAAATTATTTCAATGTTAGGAGTTCTTTCTTCTATTTACATATTTAAGATTGTAAACAGTTCTATTATATGTAACACAATGTTGATACTAACCTGAATTAATGTCAAGGATGTCTGTGTATGCACTCATTTTTTTTTTTTTTTTTGAACCAGTCCCTATGGTGTCCTTATCTTTGCTCAGTGACACTAAACTGCTAATAGTGTATGTTCAACTTTCTGTATATTGAACTGGCATACTATTTGGGGTGAGATCCTATTCTGCTATTTGTTGCAGTTTAGAAATATCTGAAACTTATGCCAACCATTGGTAGGTAGGGTTAAAATTAATTGTGGACTCTCAAAAACAACGAGTATTCTGTTTTTCATTATGTTTAAAAGAAGGCAAATAAGAAGAATTAATTGCATTTAAGTTTTCACATTTGCTTGATGTTAATAAGTTAGTTTATAGGGACGAATAGTGAGTTGATTTGATGCTATTGCACAACAAACTGATGGGCTTGATAATGCCTCTATGAATAAGAAGCAGATTCAAATAGGTATCCTGCTTGCCTGGTTTTGTATATACTGCTTCACTGCCCCAGAGAAAACTTGATAAGGCTCTTTGCATGTCAGATTTAGGCTGTAGAACGAATTTCATTAATATCAACCCCAGGGAGCACTTCCCGTTTATTGACTTGCAACAGCTGTAGCTTGATTTGCTCACAGTGTTGATATTGTAATTACCATTATCACAGCTGATTTTTCTGAATAATTATAATCTATAATAGTCAGGTCTGTAAAGTGAAGCAAGCAGCATGACTTTGCTTTACAAAGCCAGAGTGAATTTCAGCATGGAATCAGTATAGTTAATGGCAAACAGCTATATGCAATGTCTTCCATAGAAAAACGGAATGGAAAGATTACGCATATATGTGCACATCTCACTTGATACCATTCAGAATTAAGCTGGAACAAAGCAAAATGTGCAGCAGTGTTGACTAGCCAACAAACTGGATGCAACTTTAAACTTAATAAACCTAGGGCTGCACGATAACAGAAAAAATTATTATCATGATTATTTTGCTCAAAATTTTTATCACGATTAATAATGACGATTATTCCTTTGGTAAATGAAGTCTGTGACCAAAGCAGTGTAGCCTCGGCCAGTTATTCACAGATGCTGCCCTAATCATATTAGCTGCGTTGTCCGTTGTGATGCACACAAGTCTTTCTTCCACCAAGCCCCAAGCGGACATCGCTTCTTTGAGGCCCACTGCAATAAACTCCGCTGTATGGTCTTGTGGGAAAAACGAAGTTTGCAAAAGCTTGCTTTTCATCTCAAACTCGCTGTCAATAAAATTAACTGTCAAGCTCAAATACGGTTCCGCAGTTCTGCTTGACCATAAGTCGGTCGTGGCAGCAAAATATTCAAGGCTGAGCCTGAGAATTTCTCTTTCTATTTCTTTTCGGCATTTCGCATACAGCGAGGGCAGCACAACATTGGAAAAATGGTTGCGTGAGGGAATGCTATATCTTTTATCAAGTGTTGCGATCATTTTTTTAAACCCCTCACTGCTCACGGTGGTTATTGGACACATATCCTTGGCTATATGGTACGTGATCGCCTCTGTTATTTCCCGGTGTCTTTGCGAGCTAGGCAGATATGATATTGCGTTGAACAATGTCCCTGATATTGTTGTCTGTGTTGTGGATGGCTGGTAATTTTTTGTTGTTGCTGTTTGTGCCTTCAGTCTTCTTGATAGTGTACTTTGTGGTGGCTTTTAAGGTGGTTGATGAGGTTTGTTGTGTTACCTTGGGACGTTTGGACGGAACAGGAGCAAAGTTTGCACAAGACTCGTACCTGATCAACATCACATTCCTCGAAATCGAAATAGTTCCAGACAACTGAGTATGACCCCTTTTTAGGAACTAACAATCGCACTTCTGCACCTTCCTCACATTGCTCCGCCATCATAGGTTTATTCTGACTGACTGTTATTGCTGCTATTGACTTCTACTGCTTCAGAAAGTGCTTGCAATCTAGACGCAGTAACGTCATAGTGACGCAGTCCAATCCATAAACTCAGCCCATAAAAAACAGTTTGGTCTTTATACTGTAAAATCGCGACAATATTTATTAACTGATCGTGGGTCATAAATATCGTTATCATGAGAAAAAAAAGATTAATCGTGCAGCCCTAAATAAACTTATTACATATTTTGTTTGCATGGATCTCTGTTTGTATGTTGTCGTAGGAAACGCTGGTTTATGCAATATGACCCATCCATTAGAAAAGAGCCATCAGCAGATTTTTTTTATCCTATAAAACAGTGATTGAAATAACAATCAAAGTCAGATGTAAAATTATCAGTACTGGCAGAGTTGTTCAGATGTGCGATGAATGGACTTTGGAGGATAAGTTAGTTATTTCTTCACAGAAGACTTGATGATTAATTTGGCAGATAGAATTGTGTTCTAAAGTGAAGTGTTTTGTTTTTTTTGTTGTTGTAAATTTAAAACGTATCTTGTCTGCTCGTGCATCTTAAAACACTTGAACTTACCAAATACATTCAATCTGAGGTAGCAAATTTCTGCATGTCTGCGGCATCCCTAGGATAATGAGTGGAAGCTAGAAATAATTACTTTATCACAGATTCTTTTAACTATTTTTTTAAGGAAAGAATTAGGACTGGGTAAAAATACTGATTTTTCCGATTAATTCTTTTTTTTTTTTGTTTAAACAATTCAATATCAATTCTTAAAGTCTCAAAATCGATCTTGTGAATCTCTATACTGCTCAATTACTATATTTAGATTTTTGCTTATCTTCGTTTTTTGCTTCTGATGGTGCTAATACACCTGTTAATGCTTTCTGTGGAAAAAGCTGCATAAAATGGTGTGTTCTCTTTAACTGAAATGAGCATCTTAAACACTTAAGTTACCACAGGTTCAAACAGTGTGTCGGTAAAGAACAACTGGATAAAAGCTGGAGACAGCTGGTAGCTCCAAGCTTCCATTTAATTCACCTTGTGCCCAAAAAATAACAGACTCTATAGAGGTTTTTATCTGTAAAGATAAGAGACCCTACAATGCTCCTCACCTGGCAAAGCAAGCGAGCAATTGTTGGAATTTCAGAGCAGCCTGCAACACAAATGTGAGCCTGTGCTCAAAGCAGCCTCATGTGAGCGAGTTGACACATTAGAGTTACATCTTCGTTTTTGTTTGTGCAGTTTGTTACTATAAGAGGCTGTGTAGCCCATCTTCTCTTTCAAGTTATATACTGTATTTGTACAAAATTCTTTTTCCTTTAAAAGTTTAATACTGTACTGGTTCTTAACAGCATATACTTTGCATGTGTGGACTTATCTGATAACAATCTGTACATTTCCAATGATCTGACAAAGTACTGTTTTCTACAGAAGGATATGTAGCTAATTTATTAACTACAGTTTCATGAAGGACTTTGATTTTGACGGGTGGAATATTTGACTGATATGTTTATCTCCATTATTATTGCATTATTCAGGAGAAAATGTTTCAAATTTTTGAGAGACACTGCATCTTTAGTGAACACCTTTTAAGCAAGATTCACTTGTTTTCAGCAATAAAGTAAACACAAATTGCCCACAAAATTGTAACATTGAATCAAAATACTTAGAAATTCAATACTTTTAAAGTCTCAGTATATGGGATCAGCAACCAACTATCAATGTAATATCGAATTAGAAGATCTCTGCTGATTTCCAGCCCTAGATTAGATGAACAGGTGCATCAAAATGAGTGGCAAAGGATGACCTGGTGGAAGGTGGTGTCAGGTGATATTAAAAGAATTATTAGGAAAGGCTTATAAACAAGTGGTAATGATAACAAATTTTTCTCAATTAGTTTGGAATCCCTGAAGCCTATGGAAATTATTCGTAATGCCGGGCCACCTTAAATTCCCTTGCACCTCCTCATCAGTGCCTTTGTTGTTCAAATGTGTCCATCAGCACTGGCAGCAAGCAACCTGTTCACCCATGCCCCACCAAGGCTGCTGAAATTGGACACAAAATTCTCACAGCTGAAGTCTGTGTATCTGGGAGTTAGATGTCTGGAACTGTATAGGGTAAATAATATCTTATTTGGAATACATACTTTTCATTTGTGTTCCGTGTCAACAACGATCTGTATAAATGTAGGATGACAGGAAATGTTGAACACATAGCTAAAATAGATTTTCATGTTACAGTAATAATGACAAAATGTTGATGTGGAATGTATAATGTGTGAAGACTAAAGTCCAAATACTGTATCAAATAAACACTTTCACAAAAGGTATAACAAAATAAGTGCGCTTTTATTCAAGAATTAAACCGACGAAAAAGAAATTGTTCAATTTACATGTTGCTGTCAATGTATAAAAACTGAAGCCCAATTATCAATCAATACAGAGTAGACATGCCTGCTTGGCTGGTGCAGAGGTAAGAACTGCTGTCTCTTAATCAAGAGGTTGTGGGTTTGATCCCATGTCCTCCCTACATTTACCGTTTTAAGTAGTAAGCTGCTATATTATTGCTATTGGGATTAATAAAGTATCTATCTATCTATCTATCTATCTATCTATCTATCTATCTATCTATCTATCTATCTATCTATCTATCTATCTATCTATTATAATAAATCATGCATTTGATTGACTCACTCTTGCTTTGATATTAGAGTCCTTTTTTCCTATCTGTACTGCATATGTGAATGAATAATTAATGAAGGTATGCCGTTTCATCAGGTTTGTTAAGAATCCTAACCATGTCACTCTGCATGGAGTTTGTAACACCCTCTTTTGTCTACTTGGATTTTTCAAGTACATCTCAAAGATGAGCAGATGATTCTAAATTAAAATACTGATGCGCTGTGCAAGAAAGGACAGAGCCGGTTATACTACCTTAGAAGGCTGGCGTCCTTCAACATCTGCAATAAGATGCTGCAGATGTTCTATCAGACAGTTGTGGCGAGCGCCCTCTTCTACGCTGTGGTGTGCTGGGGAGGCAGCATTAAGAGGAAAGACGCCTCACGTCTGGACAAACTGGTGAGGAAGGCAAGCTCTATTGTTGGCATGGAGCTGGACAGTTTAACATCTGTGGCAGAGCGAAGGGCGCTCAGCAGGCTCCTATCAATTATGGAGAATCCACTGCATCCACTTAATAGTATCATCTCCAGACAGAAGAGCAGCTTCAGCGACAGACTGCTGTCACTGTCCTGCTCCACTGACAGATTGAGGAGATCGTTTCTCCCCCAAACTATGCGACTCTTTAATTCCACCCGGAGGGGTAAACGTTAACATTCAACATTATACAAAGTTATTGTCTGTTTTTCACCTGCATTGTTATCATTTTTTAATTTAATATTATTTATTGTATCAGTATGCTGTTGCTGAAGAATGTGAATTTCCCATTGGGATTAATAAAGTATCTATCTATCTA
Organism: Erpetoichthys calabaricus; assembly: GCF_900747795.2. NCBI lineage: Eukaryota > Metazoa > Chordata > Cladistia > Polypteriformes > Polypteridae > Erpetoichthys > Erpetoichthys calabaricus. The sequence goes on from NC_041406.2 coordinate 105,654,568, forward strand.
TCTGTCTGTCTGTCTGTCTGTCTGTCTGTCTGTCTGTCTGTCTGTCTGTCTGTCTGTCTGTCTGTCTGTCTGTCTGTCTGTCTGTCTGTCTGTCTGTCTGTCTATCTATCTATCTATCTATCTATCTATCTATCTATCTATCTATCTATCTATCTATCTATCTATCTATCTATCTATCTATCTATCTATCTATCTATCTATCTATCTATCTATCTATCTATCTATCTATCTATCTATCTATCTATCTATCTATCTATCTATCTATCTATCTTGACCTCAGGAGAGGTTATATGATGGAGACTCCATTCTGGTTCAATTTTTCTTATACACACAGTTCTACCACAATAGACACCTGGGCACCAGTAGCCTTATAATTACACTGAGTGGGTTCACACAGTGGATGGCTGGAGCAAGTATAGCCAATTTGTACTTTATTGTCTTGCTTTTTGTAATACTCTATACTGTATTTTTATCTAATCTGAATGTATAATACTAAGATGGGATTTGTTAATAAAGTGTCATTTTGAAGCAAGTCATTTGATATGCATAGCTCAAGTGTACCTAATTTTTTAATTGGTGGTCCTTAAATGTTATAGAGAGTTATTTTGAGGCCAAAGGTTGCTTTAAGTACTTTAATCTCTTTAGGATTGATTATGTTTACTCCCAAAAAATGTTGAGTTTTTTTCAACAATAAAAATATCATTGCGTGTAACAGAAAATATAGTAGGAAAGGTATATCTAGCATCCACTTCTGTACTGATGCAGATTTAGTATACATTCTTCCCGTGATATGTTTTGAAACAGGTACAAACACACACCCTAACGTTGCACTCGGGACAGTAGAAGTGTTTTTCTTTGTAACATTTTCTTATAATATGTCTTCTTTTGCTTTTGCATGAGTGGTTAGAATGTTAGTGCCTCATCCATATGTGTTATTATACAAGTAGGGTACCACAGTGTAAAGATTACTGACTTCCACATTTCCTTGACAAGAACATTGACAATTACTACATTATGAACATCTATTAGGGGGCTAATATTTTTCTTGTTGTTCTACTTGATCACAGTCATTTTGCCATTTTGGTACATAAATACTGCACTTCATAAATACTTCAGCATTGTGTGATTGAAGTGACCAGTCATACAGTATTAGAGCAGTTTGGTCGCACTGTGTCATATGCAACAGTTTCACTATCTGTATCAAAATTTATTGACTGATTTACATTGCCATCACTATCATTTGATTCAACTAATGGCTCAGTTACAGCTTGTTCAAAAACTGACTTAATAGTTTCTCATTTGCATGCCATTGTGTTTTGGTTGAAGGCTTCACCCCAGTAATGAATATTAGTTAGTTACCTTAGCTAGGCAAAACACATAGAAATATTGATGATTTTTTGCAGCATAATGTTATTTCATCCACTAGATGGCACCAGAATTCTATGCAGAACATTGTTCAGACTTATAAATGTAAAGTGGATTGTTAAATGTCACCCCGACTTCGACTCGTGGTTAACCGTAGTTACATAGAATTCTGAGCCTGAGTCATGCTCTGGGTTAATGCCAAGAAGGTTAATTGGGTTTGAGGAATGTATAGACAACAACTTCAGGATGATGTTCAAGTGTGACAGGTTTACAAGAAAGTAGCGACTAAAGATGGAAACTTGTATAATACTGTATAGTTTCAGTGCTTTTACATAAAAAAGACTAAAATAACAATGCAAGCATGACAACATTTTACCTAATTTTAAAGATTAATTGTGCACGTGCTTATACTTAGTCTTTGCCCTGGCCATCGGACCTTACTCCTTTTCTATGTTAACTAATGTTGTCTTATTTTAATTTCTTATTTTGTCTTTTATTTTTCTTTTCTTCATTATGTAAAGTACTTTGAGCTACTTTTTTGTATGAAAATGTGCTATATAAATAAATGTTGTTGTTGTTTACGGGTGACACACCCAGGGCAGTTGCATAAATGAGCTCTACTACATGCCAGTTCTGCAGCCATTTACTTTCCTTGCCACATCAGTATATATCCTGTATAATTGCTTGTATTACCCCATTCCATGGGCCTGTCCTCAATGCAAACATATTGGAGAAAGTACCGTGACCCTGATTTTAACCCATATTTATGGCATCAGCCCACAATGACACTCCACACAGCTGATTGTTTCTTTACAGTAAGGTATTGTGGATCTAGCATTGCTTTAAAGGAACTTTTAAGCAGTCAAGACAGGAAAGCTTGTTAAGTTTATAGTAAAGATGTACAGTGCTTATTACCAGCTATTCCTGGGGGAAATATCTCTTCCTGAGGGGAAGATTCATCTTTCAGCAGGGCAATAATTCTAAGCAATCATGAAGTTGAAGGTGAAATGCCCTTGAGATTTCCACTCAAAGATCAGAGGTTGATCCAGTAGAAAATGTGTGCTTAATTGCTTGAATAAATGGACCCAGTTTATATGAAGTAACTTTGACCTCTTTTACCAAGAACAACTGGTGCCATCACACCACTAGGCGAAGTTGGTAGACATTTACCCAAAACAAATAATAGCTGAATTTTTGGAAGCATGAAAACATTTAAAAGGGCTCTGAAGGCTTATACTTGGCAATCTGCTTTGACCATGTGCATCTGAGAGTCATTGGTCAAGCCTTCAGTTTTGTAGGGAGGATTTGTCTAGTTGGAGCAAACAAAGTTAACATGTCATAGTAACAGTTTACTGCAAATAAACTGATATAAAATAAGACCATATTTTTGAGTATTGAAATAATGGAGAATCCAACTCCTCACCATAGAAAATTTGTTCTTCATTGTTCTTAATTTTAGTATGTTTTTTTTTTTCTTATCAAGACTAAAATTTTCAAAAGAAAGGAAGGCATTTTATCTTGATGGAAGATCTCCAGTGAATCATCAACAGTGAGATTAATGCTGTCTCAGGAAACGTCTTCCAAGGAAGCTTTCAGTCATGAGAGTGTAGTTGATTAATCTCCCCTGGCATTAAGATGTGATACTTTGAGAGCAGTCATAAAGCAGAAATGATGTGATTGTAATAAACTTTTTCATTTGGAAAGTTTCTTAGATCCTGTGAGTATGTGACTGGGTAGCCATTACTGTAAATAAGATTCTATTTTTAAATTACACAACTTAGATGTACTTGCAAATGATGTTTTTTTTTTTAGCCAGTGTACCTTGTAATTAAAATAAATTTTATTAAATTTAAGTTATGAACTAATATGTATTAAATTAGTAATTAAGACCAGCCTTTAGCCTGATAAAAGGAAAAAAAAGCTTTTTGTCAGTCTATTTAAACCTTGATAATTGTTTTTATAAAGTAGTGTGTTCAGGTCAGGTTGGCATTTGCATGTAGTAATCACTCATGATCTTATTTTGCGCACATAAATCCATCCTATTTTGAGTACAAGACTCAGTCCATTTGCATAGAGACAGGTTCCTCACTGATTATATAAGGTTTTTTCTAACACCTGCTCATTGCAGGCCACACTCAACACACACTACTTCGTATGTTTTGTTTTTCATATTTAGGAAGTCAGTTATTTTCTCGTTATCCATGTATTGTCTATGGATGATGATTGTTCTTCTTCTCTTGCACCCGTTGTTGCCAGAAAGGCTTTCAACTTGTTACTATTGTTATACTACTAATGCAGCTACTATAAAAAGTTTGTTCTGAAAATCATTTAATTTTTAGTACTACTGGTAGCTGTTATAAGGTGCCACTATTAATCCACCATCAGCATCCTCCTATAATACATACTAGAGTGTCTGGATAAAAATTAATCTTTAATATCAGTGTGCATTTGCCAAGGCTCAGGAGAACAAATTGGAGGCCTGGTCCAGTGGCACCTTTTGCTTTTGAAACTTGTTAGATTAATATTTTCCACATGGACAGTATAGCAGCCACCTGTCAGAAACTCACACAGTATCTTTCTTATCAAATTTGTTATCATCTGACATTTGGTACTGTACTAAGTGAAAAGATGATAATTGTTAATAAGCTCCAGGGGACTTCAAAGGTCAGTGAAATAATTTGTACCCAGCATGTGAAATGGCCTTGGAAGTTTGAAACCTTTTTTATTTGTGTGTTTTCTTTTTTTGTAAATACAATAGAACATAACAATAACATCTTGGTTATCTATGCACACAATTGTGAATCCTAGTAAAATAATTATCATCTTCCACGGATTATAAAATTTCTCTCAAAACAGGAATACAGTAGGGCACACTCATGCAACCCTCTCCTGAACTGTTTCAGATGAATAATAAATACCCTTATTCACAGACTGTTGAACAGAAATCTCCTACCAGATGCCTGCTCTTTTGGGTGAGGCTTAGAACACTGACAGTATTTTCTCTCGCTACAATGTCCCTGGGACCACCTGGCGCGTGATTCTATGATAAGTGTTTGAATAGGCTGCATAAGTTATACTTGTGTTGCAGTCAAAGGTCTTCTGTTTTACAAGTCAGTAATAAGCTACTACTGTAAACATTTTTAAGCATATATCAATAGCATGATCATCAGTACAAGGCTCTTCTACAGCATTTACAAGCAATATAGTATCATGCTGTCTCCATACTGTAGACATGCAATAATTAATACTACAGAGAAGGGGATTGTTTTTGATAAAAAAGCAAATATTAAATTGCATTGCATTGCAAAAATTAAATTTAATTACATAAAAAATACAACAGTACATCAGTTTAATATCAATCTAATAACCTTTCGGTTTGGTTGGTATTACTGTGGCAGGCCTGATTTTTGGTTGTGATTAGGATGGGTGGATGTAAGCAATGGCCTAACAACTCATCCAGCCTTGTGCCATATGATGCTCTGATAAGCTGCACCCTCTCTGACCCTGTTTTCAAATGAGTTGTTTTATAAAATGGGAAGATGAATTAAGTTTTTTATTTTATTAATGGAATATGTAAGGTGAACAGGATACCAAAACAGTGACTAATTATGACCATTTTTATGGCCATTTATCTTTCTTAAACTTAATGAGGTTTCTAATAATTTCCAGTCCGAAAATTTGTCTTAGAGGCCGGTTACTAGTAATTTCATTGCCATTGGAAAAATATGATTTTTGAAGAAATATTTGTTGTAGTTTCCATTCTCTATCAATATTGTAGAAAGAAGTATGATTCTGCAATTCTTTATAAATATTGGTGATTTGCTGTGGAACAAAAAAAAATATACCTGCCATGGTACACTCCACACTGATTTGTGTCAGATTCCTTGCCAGATCTTAAGGTATACCATTGGGTTTTCAAAGGCTGGAAACTAACATCCTCTTCTGCTGTTTTTTCTCTCATATCTACTGTTGGAGTCAAATATGCTATCCCTGAGTTTTCCTCCCATTCTCTGCTTCTGTTTGTTCAGGAATATGGAGTAAGGCGGATAGGCATTTATAGTCCTTGTTCTTGTCCAGCCTGGCACACATGCTCTCCTATTTTTTATACTCCTTATCTTAAAAGGCTAAGCCACTAGGGGTCAGAGAAACCTTTATGTAAAATAGAAGATGAAATGTGGGAGTACAGTATAACTATGATACTGTATCATCACAATGCCAAAAATACAATCATTCCCATTCCTGAATCTCTTTTTTTTTTACTTTAGTGAAGCTGATTCTGAAATTAGATACCTGAAGGCAAGAATGTGTCTTGACACATATTCAGAAAGGACTCATCAAGTATTCCAGTTGAAAGAAAAATCTTTGACTCAAGTCGTTGCTCTTAAAACCTTTTTCTTAACTGTGGAAATTGATTTCAGTTATATTAATAGTCTCTTTAGCCCTTGTGAGTTGAGCCCTTATGTTTATAGTTGGGTTGTCAGCCAGTAATTGAGAACAGAATGCATCAAATTTAAAATGTGTAGTTTGAATTTATACAAATGTGCATTTAAATCTCTGTGGACTACATACAGTGGTGTGAAAAACTATTTGCCCCCTTCCTGATTTCTTATTCTTTTGCATGTTTGTCACACAAAATGTTTCTGATCATCAAACACATTTAACCATTAGTCAAATATAACACAAGTAAACACAAAATGCAGTTTTTAAATGGTGGTTTTTATTATTTAGGGTGAAAAAAAAATCCAAACCTACATGGCCCTGTGTGAAAAAGTAATTGCCCCCTGAACCTAATAACTGGTTGGGCCACCCTTAGCAGCAATAACTGCAATCAAGCGTTTGCGATAACTTGCAATGAGTCTTTTACAGCGCTCTGGAGGAATTTTGGCCCACTCATCTTTGCAAAATTGTTGTAATTCAGCTTTATTTGAGGGTTTTCTAGCATGAACCGCCTTTTTAAGGTCATGCCATAGCATCTCAATTGGATTCAGGTCAGGACTTTGACTAGGCCACTCCAAAGTCTTCATTTTGTTTTTCTTCAGCCATTCAGAGGTGGATTTGCTGGTGTGTTTTGGGTCATTGTCCTGTTGCAGCACCCAAGATCGCTTCAGCTTGAGTTGACGAACAGATGGCCGGACATTCTCCTTCAGGATTTTTTGGTAGACAGTAGAATTCATGGTTCCATCTATCACAGCAAGCCTTCCAGGTCCTGAAGCAGCAAAACAACCCCAGACCATCACACTACCACCACCATATTTTACTGTTGGTATGATGTTCTTTTTCTGAAATGCTGTGTTCCTTTTACGCCAGATGTAACGGGACATTTGCCTTCCAAAAAGTTCAACTTTTGTCTCATCAGTCCACAAGGTATTTTCCCAAAAGTCTTGGCAATCATTGAGATGTTTCTTAGCAAAATTGAGACGAGCCCTAATGTTCTTTTTGCTTAACAGTGGTTTGCGTCTTGGAAATCTGCCATGCAGGCCGTTTTTGCCCAGTCTCTTTCTTATGGTGGAGTCGTGAACACTGACCTTAATTGAGGCAAGTGAGGCCTGCAGTTCTTTAGACGTTGTCCTGGGGTCTTTTGTGACCTCTCGGATGAGTCGTCTCTGCGCTCTTGGGGTAATTTTGGTCGTCCGGCCACTCCTGGGAAGGTTCACCACTGTTCCATGTTTTTGCCATTTGTGGATAATGGCTCTCACTGTGGTTCGCTGGAGTCCCAAAGCTTTAGAAATGGCTTTATAACCTTTACCAGACTGATAGATCTCAATTACTTCTGTTCTCATTTGTTCCTGAATTTCTTTGGATCTTGGCATGATGTCTAGCTTTTGAGGTGCTTTTGGTCTACTTCTCTGTGTCAGGCAGCTCCTATTTAAGTGATTTCTTGATTGAAACAGGTGTGGCAGTAATCAGGCCTGGGGGTGGCTACGGAAATTGAACTCCGGTGTGATACACCACAGTTAGGTTATTTTTTAACAAGGGGGCAATTACTTTTTCACACAGGGCCATGTAGGTTTGGATTTTTTTTCTCCCTAAATAATAAAAACCATCATTTAAAAACTGCATTTTGTGTTTACTTGTGTTATATTTGACTAATGGTTAAATGTGTTTGATGATCAGAAACATTTTGTGTGACAAACATGCAAAAGAATAAGAAATCAGGAAGGGGGCAAATAGTTTTTCACACCACTGTACATATACATTCTCATGTGTTATATACATCACTAGATTGTTTACATGCTGTTTTCACAATTACTTATTTAAATCTGATTAATCCTTAATTAGAAATAAAAGTTCTATGTCATTTAACCATTTGGAAAGATAAAATCCAGTGATGTGCCCCATTGATATTAGCAGTAATCAACTAGTGCAAGGCTAGAGGATCTTTAGTTGGGCTAGTAGTTTGGAGGAACTGCTAACCTGATGATCTGCTCGATATTTGTTTTTCTTTGTAATTACTTTTACTGACACTACTTTTATAAGAGGCCCTTTTTGGAACCCTCCTTAGAGTATTAGATCAATTATATATTTGGTGTCAGAAGCATGGAGGACAGACACCAGGGCTTGTGGTTTGCACGTGCTTGTATGTGGTGCTGATAAGTGATAAAGCTTTTCTTACTTTTGGTAGTATTGTGTTGTTGCTCTGAATATTCCTTCTCAGCATCTCCTCTTAACATCTCAGCTTATACCACGCTAAAAGGCTGTCTCTCTTTTTTCACAGTCATACCTGCAGGTTTACTTCCTCAACTATAGATTTTTTATCTGTGTTGGTGCTTCAACTTTGTGGTGAAACTTTAATCTAGTTTTAAATTTCTTGGTGACCAGTTTGTCATTTTCAAAATGTAGCATGGTAAAGAAAGTTATAAACAATTTAAAAATGCAGATGGAGGAGGTTTTCAGAACTTTCTTTTCATCCTATTAGATGTTCAGAATAATTGTGGTAATTTCTAGTCCAGCTTTTTTGTTTAGAACTTTAGCCTTTGTGTTTATTTTGCCGTTTGCTGCAAAGACCAGATTTCATATTACACAAAAGCAACAAGGATGTGACACATGTGTATTGTGCGTCTTTGACAAGCTACTGAGATTGATACGTCATCTACACAAATTATAATCCATTACCAAAAGGAAGAAGGAGAAACCCTGAAGGGACAGACACTTCTAGTTTGTAGTGTGCTGGAGTATTGCTTTCTCATTTCCATATGATAATGCTTGCATATTTCTTCCCATAAAACTGGAGCACCCGGAGGAAACCCATGCAGACACGGGGAGAACATGCAAACTCCACACAGGGAGGACCCGGGAAGCGAACCCGGGTCTCCTAACTGCAAGGCAGCAGCGCTACCCACTGCGCTACCATGCCGCCCTATCCTCTACATGTTTTTGTTTCTTTACGTAAATATCTGTCAAGTCTGTTACATCAGTATTCCCATAAATGTCACAAAGTAGAGCCTCTGGATCACAGTGTATAGACATTGATTAAAGAAGCTTATGGTGTAAGCAAAACCTGTAAACTGCCCTTTCTATGGTTAAAATTTAAGCACAGATTGACAAGTAAAGGTCATTGCGATTCCATCCAAATTTTGAATGTGAGTCATAATTTTTAGCTTAAGCTCTAATGGTATGTGAATGTTCCAAAAGAGAAATGTACATTTCTAGGTGTAGCAGCTACCCTGTATAATGCAGTTGGCAATCTGAATGGTATAGCTATGCTATCTCTCTTTAAATGCAAAATAATGCATTATTTTTACTTTTCTAAAGCAAATATTAATTTGCTACTTTTTAAATGCAGATTAGCCCAATTCACCTCAGATGCATCAATCTTTCATTCTTGTCATTCTTTTTTAACCATAAAATGAATAAAATTGAAGTTTAACTCTCATAAATATTCATGGAGTCTTCCTTCAATATACCTGCTTTACTTTGAGATATGATTGCTACTTTGAAGTCTCTTTTTATCATGCTCAGTCATCAGACAGAAATGACAGGATGCCTATAGGCAGCATCTTAGTTTTAGGCTTGGTGAATTTTTCTTCTTGGAGGCCCCTCAATAGATGACAGTGGTAAACAAGGTACAAAGAACTGCATACACACATTATCTCGGCACTGTAACTTTTAGCACTTCTGTTATCTTATTTTGAACTTGTCTTCACTTTCATCTTAGAGTATCTTAACTTCTGAGGGTGTTGCAAAAATATAGGCAGGATAAAGATGTGTAAAAGGTGCCCACCAGCCTTTTATTAGAAGTGCATTTCTTCTAACCCAGCTCATTTACTCTTACCCTTGTTTGCATTTATTATGTTTATGCTTTATCTTTTTGTAGACTTGACACTTTTTTAGTTGATTTTAGCTGCATCTGAGCAGTATATAGAAGAGCAGTAACAGCTCAGATGTATCCTTTCAAAAGCTTACCTGCAATTTACATTTTCACTAACTTTCATAATATTCTAAATAAAACAAAACTTTTTTTACTAAATATTAGTAGAAAAAAACAACAATATGTATGTTCAGTTTAGGTATTTAATTTATTATGTAATTTAAAAGTAATACAAAGTTTTATACTGTACATTTTTGGAGGAATTGCCATAACGTAGACATTCTCAACGTATTAAAATAATGTTTTTTTCTTTCAGTGCATTTTATGCTGCTTTTGTCATATAAGCTTCTTTATTTTCCTTCTAGATGTGCAACTTCTTTCTTAAATGATTGAGAGTCCTTTATGTAGGTATAATTTGTGATCCATGTAACAGCTGACAGCTAAATCCTTCAAAAAATGTTTTTAAATTTAGACCGCTCCAAAAATCTGGTTGTTGTGTTGAAAGAAACAACTTTATATAAATTGAGCATTACTGGTGTACTGTTCACCAACATCAGTTACAATTTACACTTCAAGTAATTCTTTGACCATTTAACAGTATTTAATGTTCTGTTGGCATTAAATATTGTCAAATTCATCATGAAGCAATTGATATATTTATCCAAATATTTTTTATGTTTTTTTTCCAGAAGGATTTAGAGTAAATCTGAGTCCATTGATTTTCTGTACACCTTTTAGTTCAATGCTCTACATTGTGTCTAGATTTTGAACATCAATTTCTAAATCCTCTTTTCACTCAATGCTGACAGTACAGTAGAGGAATAAAAAGGGGAACCTTTGTGATTTCTGTTTGTGTTTTTAAAAGGTGACTGTCTAAAATATGTCAAGAAGTAAATATAGTAAAAGTAGAACATTTTAATTACTGTATAGAGCAGAAATAGGTAGTAATATGTATATACTGTATATGGCTTTTTTCTTTAAAAATTACTGAGGAAGGACAGAACGTTTATGTATGTATCTATTGATAAAATAGCAATTAAACTATACTGTAGTCTTTATAATTAAAGAATATTCAAATTAATTGTTTGATTTAATTTAATGAAAGCACAGAGTGGGCACACTTCTGCTTACAAAGTTAAATTAAAAAACTAAAATCCTTTTTTCCCCTTAACTCTAATAAGATGAAGCTAGGAAAGATGTGTCCTACAAGTGGTCACTGCACACAGAAGTCTGATGAATTTAAAAGCGTTTTCATACTGTAGCTCCTCTTTAGCTAATCTAGCATTAGTCCTGTGGCCATTTTAATCAAGATCTCAGTAGTAAAAAGCAAAAGCTCCTTTTTAGTTAGATTAATGAGTTTTCATGTTTTCTAGAGCTTTTTATTTGCATCTTCTGAGCTTCCTTCATGTTAATTTCATGACTCCACCAGTTTCATATTTCTGGCATATCATAATATAAAAGTAACATCTTTTGAATCAAAATGAATCAAATAGATGTTTGTAGTGTGATATGCTTCCTTTTTTGTGTGTGTTTGGCAGTAATTTAAAAATATAGACTAAGATTAATAATCATTACAAGTGTTTTCTGTGCTTACTGGAGCACAGCTTTAAGGATTTTAAATAGTGTAATTTTGAATTTCTTTACCTCAAATGTGGTTATTCATGTATACTGCTTACTCTGAAAGAAGATAAATGGATCTTTCACTGAGACTGAAAATGTCTGTGCCCCTCTGCAAAATAAAGGAATCAAGACATCTGTCAGCCTGACATGCTCAAAGATTATAAGAGATTGGAAATGTAATCTACCAAGTTGTCTAATGCAGTCCGTTATGTGACCTTGTCACGTTACTATAATAGAGGCATCAAAGCTGTTTTACTAAGCAACATGATTCTACAAATCATGTGTTGGAGTTCTTTTGAAAGCATTTCTTTAGACATTGCTTTATGGAACTATCAGCGTTCAGAAGGTTAGCCTTCATGAACTCTGATGTAAATTTTATTTTTCTAGTACTATGAAAGCTATAGAAGAAAGTTATATTTCAAAGTTTGTGTTTCTTTAAGGATTTAATATTCTTGAAATTTCTATTTTTGATATGCTGACAAAAGTGATTTTTCCCCTCAGGTATATGACTGATGGCCTTCACATTTTCTTTAAATGCATACGTGTTTCCTTTATGTGGCTCCATAGAGTGTTATCCATATTATTATGTAAATGTAGTCTTTTGTACCAGAATACTGCAATCTCTTTTTCACTTACTGTATTAAGGACATTTCTTTAATTAAACAAAAAAACAACATATTTTGAACCCATTCTCAAATAACAAGGCAATCTTTTCCATTAAAGTTTGTAATTTATTTTTATACTAATATTTAAATTACTAAAGTGTATCTGGTTTCTCTACAGTAAATCTGATAAAAAGTTTAGTTTTAGAATGCTACCAAACACATTCAGTGTGCATATGCCACTTAAAGATTATGATAAAGAAAATATAAAAGCTGAGTCCTTCAGTTCAGTTTAGTACCAAAGCTCAGCATGTTACAATGGATATGGCGTACATTATACCATAATGAGAGGGGCTACAGATGAGGATTGCTCAACTATGATTGGTTAAAGGTTTGAATGTGAATGAATGTGATTAACTGTGGAAGGCGCTATCATTAGCATTGCTGCCTCACAGCTTTAGCTCATTTTGATACATGTCTGTATCACTGTTTACGCAAGGTTTTCTCTCAAATCAGAAACACATCCCAGTTAGGATAACTGGTAATTCTGAAATGATGCTGCGTCTTGTGATGGACTGGCCCCAGTGTTGTTGTTTGCCTTTTGCTTGATGCTGTCTGGCTGGGCTGAGGCTCTCCTTGCTGTTGAACTGAAATAATTGAGTTTTGAAAATGGATGGGTGCGATATTGTATACTATAACAGCTGGGCTTGTGAATTACTGCGTTTTTGCTTCTTTAATTAATTTGGACTGCATGTATGTTCATTATTTAGGTAATGAATTATTGAAGTTAATGTCTTGTGAAATGCAAAAAGTATCTCACATTTGGCAGTATGGATTAAACCACATACAGAATTATCTATATTGAGAACTATTGCACATTCTATTAATATATTGTGTAAATACGCCAGGTTTGTGTTAAAAGAACAGTATGCAGGTAACATTTTAGAAAAGGTAACTTTAAATTTCTTATGATGAGCATTTCATTCTACTTGTTTTGGTGGTGGTACTTTCAGTGCACTAGTTTATTTGATTTGAGCATGTTCTATTATATATAGGGAATCAGTCCTTGTCCTCAGTCTGGGCTGTTAACTGGTGATTTGAAACAAGTCTACACATTTATGAACTGTGATATTTTAGATTTTAGTAAAACTTTGTTATAATAGACTTACCATACTGACATTAATAATTAAGCCCCATCTATCTTTTTCGAGATCATGTTCAGATATTCCAACATTTTCTTCAAAGCTACATTTTCTTATGTTTCCAGCAGTTATGTTATGCATGTCATGTAATCAGATATCAAAAGTGCACTTCTTGCCAAAAGCCATGATTTCATCTGTAAAGAAGGCAGAGCATTGATGCAAGCAGTCTCAAGATTACTTTTATTTTGAAATCATTGAGCTGACGGTTTTTTAGGGAAGGAAATCTGGCTGCCATGGGGGAAGCCTGTCGTACATGTTTTATTACTGCCAAAATTAAAAGGAAAAAGAAAATTACACTGAATATGCTGTGTTCATGCATACATGAAGATACAAGTTCTTTCTTTGATGAAAAGTAAAATGAATTACACTTATTTTTATCTTTTGCTTTTCTGTCTCTTAAATACAGGAGTAACTCATTAATTATCTGCAGTTTTCCCCTAATTTTGTTTGGTTTGTCAGCAAATAGAGACCTGCTTTTAAGGGGCTAAAAGTGTTACCTGAGGCAAAAATCCATAAAAATGCTTTCTGAACAATATGGAGACAGTGTTTTGCCATGGCCATTACTATAAAATTGGACTGAGAAGTTCAAAAGTTGTTAGACAAGTGCAAAGCACAAAAAAGAAGTGGGACACCCATCAATATCCACTACAGATGAGAATGTAGAGCAGGTTCATACCATGATTCTGACAAACCAAGGATTTCCCCAGTACACCTTCAGCTTATAAAAGTGGATCATTGCTCACTGGGATGGGTGGATGGATGGTTTTGGCATATCTGTAACCAAAACAGGATGTTACTGTAGGAAGTAGCTGTGGGGACAAACAAATAAGTTCATTAATCAAGATTATGTGCCGTATGTAGTACGTCATTGCACCAGAAGTGGATGACACTCCGTTCATTCTACTATAATTGATTTAATTTCTCTGTACATTTCCCTGATAGAGTGCAAAGGCTGATTTTATTAGTACATCACCCACAAAGCTATGAATAGTACTGTAGAGTAGTCATGAAGTTTATTTAGAATAATAATGTTCCTCAAACAGGGTGACACAGTGGCAGTGCTGCTGTCATTTACGAAGGAAGCTGGGGTTCATATTCCAGATACTCCCTGTATGGAGCTTGCATGTTCTCCCCATGTCCTCATTGGTTTCTTTGAGTTGCTGCAGTTTCCTCCCACTGCCCAATGACTTGCATCTTATTTTAACTGGTGATGCTAAATTGGCCCCTGATATGTGTGTGTTTATTGTGTAAGACGGGGGTCCTGTCCAGGGATTGTTCCTGCCTGATGCCTGTGGGCATAGGCTTCAGCTTTTCTTGTGACACTGCTCTGGATAAGCAGGTTTAGGAGATGGATGGATGTTCTGAAAACAACACACGCTTTACTCAAATCGATTAGCCGACCATTTTTATTTTGAAATGAGTGTTTAAATATTGAGTGGGACAATATTTACAAACTGAATTGTGAGAAGACACACAATGGAATCTTGTTTAAAGAGACTTTTAAGAGTAATCTGTTTTGTGTTTTGAAGATGTAAGCTCAAGGTAAACCTCAAAATATGATTCAAGCAGTAGGTAGAGTCTTTTGATCAATCGAATACCTGTGCAGAAACTATGTTAAAACCTAGTCCTAGCAATGATGGAAACAATTTCTAAGAATGCAGTTATTTCCTGTGCCCTGTAGTACTTTGGGATTGCTAAAATATAAAGTGCAATATAAATAAAATTTATTATTATTATTATTATTACTGTGTATTTCATTTTAGCACCTAGCCTTACAACAGAATATAGCAATCTACTATATAAAGCTGAATGTGTGTTGTTCCAGGGTGCAGATCCGAGCTGTTCAACTCAACTCAGCCAAATTTTGTATGGGTTCCCCCATTTGCACATCGGAATACCATGCACTGTGAAATTTAGTTGGTGCCACCACCCTGGGTAATGCAGGGTACTTTTGCTAGTCTGTTTGTAAACCATTGTACAAATATGGCTGTAAAACAGTAAACAGTAGTCCAAAAAGAACTGAAAAAAATTCCATGCATATTGTGTGTGTGTTGAATGGCCCATCTCCTGGTATCACCTCCATGCTCTTCAGACTGTGCTGGGAGACCCAGCAAACCTTCTTCTGACGGCACATACAGTGGGGGCGAATAAGTATTTGAACCCCTTCTGGATCTGTAAATTTGCTCACTTACAAAGAAATGAACAGTCTCTAATTTTTATGGTAGTTTCATTTTAATGGAGAGAGACAGAATATCAACCAAAAATCCAGAAAGAACGCATTAAAGTTAAAAATTGATTGGCATGTCATTGAGTGAAATAAGGATTTGATCCCCTTCAATCCAGCCAGACTTCTGGCTCCCACAGATTGGCTGTGTGTACAAATTCAGCAGGGGATCTAATACTTATTTCCCCCACTGTATGGATGTGCCATCTTGGAGTATCTGGACTACCTGTGCAATGTGAATCAGTTGCAGGTACTTCCTCATGCTACCAGTAGTGACAACGACACTTGCAAAATACAAAACTAGAGAAGAATCAGCCAGCAAAAATGAGGAGAGAGCAATTGTCCGTGACCACCGCCTACAAAAGCATTCCCTTTTTGGGGGCATCTTGCTGTTGAATCTCCAGTGCACCTGTTGTCACTTTCATTTGCACCAAAGCAACTGTAGTTGTTTCACTAACTGTATTTTTGTAAAAGATGTGTGCAGGACTTCAACTATGTAAAGATAATAAAAATTATTCGGAAATGATCTGTGCTGCTGTCCTGTACTCCACCAACATGACCTTGTTGTACATATTGAGTACAGAAGAAAGATAAACCTCTAATATTTATTTTTCAGTATTTGCAACATGATCTTCAAAAAGTGTGACTTTGAATTTCAGAAGTTACAGCTCTTTCTTCTGTCTTTCTCTCTTGTTGTCTAAAGGAGAACTGTGGTATGTCCTATCATTGATGTCATCAGTGATGACACATTTGAGTATATGGCCGGCTCTGACATGACATATGGTGGGTTTAACTGGAAACTGAATTTCCGCTGGTACCCTGTCCCACAACGAGAGATGGACAGAAGGAAAGGAGACCGGACATTACCTGTCAGGTAAGGATTTTGCTGCTATAACTGATGGACTTTGTGCTTCAAACACTCTTTCTGCAAGTGTTCAGTAACATCTGCAGTTAATAACTTTTCCCCATTTTATACTTTTTCAACTTGGCGTAACAAAACAGTATCAGGAAACATGTTCTTGATGAGTCAAAAGAATAAAGAGCCATACACAATTTAAATTTTACATAACTGATAAAAATATTGTTTTGTAAATTTTAAAAGACTACATTATGTAATAAATAGCACTAGTCATCCTAATAAATGCTACAGTAACTTCAAGTAAAAATGTGGTACAACATGGTTCCACTTTTAAGTCCTTTTGTTCCCATCAAGGGCCATAGAGCAGTGCTCTGCCAGTTCTTTTTAAGGACTGTCCACACACAAATACAGTCACATTTAATCACATCAGAGCAATACTGTAACATTTAAAGAAGTGTAAGAATCCTATACTTACTTAGACACATCTTTTAACTTAGAATCTGAACATGTAAGGTAATGTCACTGACTCCCATGCCTTAAGTATGACCTTAATTTCTAAATATACAGATAATTAATAGTTTTCTTCCCCTTATGGGGATCGAACTTCAGACATCAGCGCTGGAGGCAAAGTGACTGGCTGGTTCGCTTCTTTGACGGGGTATATGGGCAGGTGCTTTATATCACGTCTATGATCTGGTTCTTGCAACTGAGAAGGCATGGCGAACGTCTGCCTACCGGCCAACCAACCACAAGCGTCACCTGGTAGGTAACCACCCAGATATCAGGTTGTGATCAGACTTGTGCATGTAATACTCTGATCTACACCCTGTCAAGTAAGCGAACCAGCCACCATGGCACAGTACGAGTAGAATATGGTTTTAATATATGAAGTCCATTGGTTTTGCATTACTTAGTTATTTCACGGGATTGCTAATTCTAATACCTACTGCGGTCGATGAAAGATAAGAACATACAGTCATTGACCCTCTGAAGGAAGACATGATGAAAAAAGAGAAGACAAAAGGTCAGGAACAGAGAAGCAAAAATTGTGTTCCAGTTACCGACCATTGTCCATTGAACAGTTTGAGAGCAGGTGAGTTTCTGAACAGCGTGCTAATATTCAGGACATAAAGGGAATGTTGTGCATTTATTTTCAGCTGTGAACCTTTGTGTCACTCTGCAAAGTGCGCCTTTGTAAGGAGCTTTTTCTTCTTATTCTGACAGATGGTTTCCACAACAAAGTTTTTTTATAGTACATGTTTACCAGCGGGAGCAAAACAATTGCAGGGAGTACTGACATTCAGTCATTATGGGACAGTGGGTGCACTTTTTGGGTACACACTGCAGATAATAATTGTTTAAATCTCTTCTGAACCTGAATGAGCATATGTGTCTTTAATGGAATTCTATGTCTGTTTTTTGTCCTATTATTATTATTATTATTATTATGATGATGGTTCTTTTTTTATATTAGCATTTACAAAGGGTACTGTAGAACTTTTACTGATGTTTTTCAGTAGAGATTATTATTACAAATCTGTAAAGTTTTGGTAGTTGAGTTTCTTAGTTGATGCTATTTTTGTTACACTTGTTTTTTAAGTGGTTGTCATTTTTCTGGTACAAACAACAGTAAAAGTATACTTGTATACATGTAAAATGCTTGGAAATAATAGTATCTTTGTTATTTCTCTGCTTTCATTATAAAACAATGCCCAAAGAATGTAGAAAATTAATATTTTAGACTTAACATATTTAGTTTGAGAAGAGGAAGTGTGAGAACATTGAAGAAAGCTGCTGACGTGCTACTCGGCACAGTCTGAGTATGATCATAGAGGTCAGACAGAAATCCACCCTCTGACAGTAGCTGTGAATGGCTCTTTAAAGTGATGCTTTATTATGTCTGAAAATGTGTGCATTGTTAGATTACTCAAGTTAAGTGAGTGCTTTAGAAGGACATCTACATATTGTGCCACTGAGTTATACCAGAAGTATTATGTGAGATATCTCTGTAATCATTAACTAGTAAATAATTCACATTAGTATAGGACACACCGCCCTACAAGTGTGACTGGAGCCCTGAGATGTAGAGGACCCCCAAATTAACAGAAAGTGAATCCAAGCCAACAAAATGGCATTCCAGTTGATTGGGTTAGTAACTAAATCCAGCCAGGTTGTACAACTGGGGCTGTTCGCCTCACTATTGGACATAGAATTTAGCTTCTTCTGTATGATAGGGACTTATTTATGCTAATAAATGTGGAAGTACTTGCAGTTAAATTCTCTAGGCCACTACATGACAAATGAACAAACAAGAAAAGGGCAAACACAGCTGTTTTGTATACTTTAAAGGAAAGACCACTGTCATCCTGCTTGATCTTTTAGGAGAATGTCATGGGTGCTATGAGAATAGGGAGTACAAGAGCAGTTTGGTATGGTGTCTCCAGTACTTACAGGAATTAAAATTAGGATATAAAACCCAGCACTACACCAAGATTTACGGAAGTTTGAGTAGGTCACAAATCCATGATTTGTTTATACAGAGGAATGATGCACAAGAGAACAGTAAGAGAATGACACCCTTGGCTGGAGGTAGTGGTTGGGGTTAAATATGGAAATCAATCCTGGTGCATCAGAAAGTAGGCTATATTTTTATTTTCTTTAATGGTGTGGTTTTACCTTTATTTGTCTAACCTACAAATCACTTCTTTTATTGTTTTTAAATGTTTCATATTCGTTAAACCTGAAGAATACATCTCAGAGGAAAATAAGCAATTGTTTTTGTTTTAGCAAGGGTGTTAAATATATTGGGTCTCGTTTTGCAGGACTCCTACGATGGCTGGAGGTCTCTTCTCAATTGACAGAGATTATTTTGATGAGATTGGCACTTATGATGCTGGCATGGACATCTGGGGAGGAGAAAACTTAGAAATATCTTTTAGAGTAAGTATAATATAAGGGTGACTTTGAGCATCAGAAAGGCATATATGCAAGAAGTTTTCTTCCTTGTGAAACTAGTTTCTGTATGCATGGGTTAGGAGTCGTGCTATCTACAGTGGATGCCAAATAGATTCATCTTTGCCAGTAGATTAAATGGTAAGTATATCGGCTCAAACACTAATCAGGCTTTTTGATAGCCACAATGTGTTCTGCTGTACCAAGCTGCCTCCACCCTAACACTACCATAGGACCTCACCCTGTGCTGTAAGGCGCTTTTTGTACTGTCACTCTGATAAATCTGGGTCATGGCATCAATATGTTAAATTGGAGAATGTGGTACTTCTGTGGGTTCAAATGGTGTAGCATATCTATAATCCAGTCTTGAGAGCTCTTACAGTTTCACAAAAGGGAAAGATCATTTATTTAGTGTTGTTGTAGCACTGAAAAACAATAAGGCCAAAGCATCATAAAGTAAGAGTGAGCTGACACAGTATGTTGAATATTTATCATGTGAAATTTATAGTCAACGTGGCACAAGAAATGCCACCATGGTATACAGTTTCTGAATACGTAGTTTTATGTTCTTTGCTTTCCATTTTCTTCGAATTTTGTAGGTACTTCATCAAAACACATGTACCCTGAAAGTACTGCAAATTCATTGTCTTTCAAGATATTTCAGGGTTTTTAGGTCTAAGTGTTGGTTTATGTGAAGCAATCCCATCATTGTTATGAAATGCCAGTTGGTTTAAAGATTAATATTCATGAAAATCTACCTAAAGAATAATATACAGTATGGAGGCACTGAATACTGTCTCCTTTCTGGATATTTTGATCTTGTGCCTGTTCCTTATTATTTAATGCTTTAAATAACTGTCCAGTGAAAAATATCAGACTTTTCTTTTTCCAATGCAGGCTGCTTTGCAGAGCCTTCTTTACAGCTGAAGGAGCCAGTCTTTAATCTCTAAACCCCTGCTGTCAGGAGTGCTTGAAGGCTGATTTATACTTCATGCAGAGATACATTTTGGATCCACATGCACACAGAACTGGCATAAAGAAAATGAAAGTGGAGAGAGAAGCACAGGCTTTCACTGTTGTTTTCTTTCTGCTTGTGGTCACACTGAGTTTGTGGGAATTTAGTGCAGAGGAAACCCAAGCAAAATCATTTAAGACAGGACACAAAGAAGTTCACCGAGTTACACAGATTGTTAATCCATTACTGGGTGTTGCCAGAGGCTAGAAGATGTAGTTCCACTGCTGATCTCTTATCTGTGTAAATTTGGACACTGTTAGTCTTTAAATTTTGTAAATTGAATTATTTATTTATATATGTAAATGCCATATTGTAGTAATCAGTGAGAGGTTCACCATCACAATGTTTGTTGTTGTTGCACCACCTCTCCCACCAAATATTCATTACTGTAGAATTTTTTTTACCAGCACTAAAAACTGAGGAGTGTTAACCATGCTTTCTGAATATTAATGCCACAGTTGTGAATGTGTGAATGCTTTAAAAAACAAGTTACTGTGAAAATAGCTTGTTAGTGTTGAACTTGCTGGAGCCACATACGTACAACAACATATAAGTAGCCCCCACTTATACAAGTAGCCCCCAGAATTTTTAATCCCTTTTAAAATGCATACCACTGACAAACTATTTCTCATTTTACCAATTTTAATTTGAACTGTTGGCTCACATGACACCTCTGATACACAATGGGAAACAGTCATCTTATTTAACAAGGAGATAAATCTGAATGAAATAAAGCTAGATATAGTAAAGAACTGAGAATAAATCACTCGTTGACGCTGGCTCGAGTTCAAGAAACCAGTGACTAGACCACAGTGTCTGCATGGAATTCTTGATTGTACTCATGAAATCTGTCACATTTCTTTCTGCCTGTTGTCAAGTCCTCTTAAAATAAACATTTTGAGTTCATTTAAGAAGTTGATTTACCCTTTAAAATATAAAAAGTCATTTGTTCTGGTCTTATTAATAGTTGCACTTTAAATAATATATACAGTACATCTCATGCTGGTTGTGGAAATCAAGTGTTTGGGATGTACTGTTCAAGAAGGCTGAGTTACTTGAGAATTTACTAATAAAGTTAAATTACTTTAAACATTTAACAAGTATTTACCAGTTCCAGTGCTTTTTGACTTTATAAACTTTCACTGCTTTCAAGGTTTACCTTGGCTTTACCCCAGTGTGCTATGCAGACAGCATGACTCTTTCATCCAGGATGAAATATGAACATAAATATGAGAAAAGCGTGAAAACAGGTAAGACAGAGTTAAGGAGAAGATGTTGTAGTTGACCCAAGAAGATGATTTAGGGAGGAGGAGCTGCCAGCATTAAAGTAAATCACAATGTCATCACCACTACTTTGTTCTACAATGGCTGCGTATTATTGTATAATATGTGTTCCTTATTGTTTCTTTGCTTGTACTTCAGTAGGGGAGATAGATATATTTAACAGGAATCCAGGATAAATATTTTTAGAGACTGTAGAGATGTTTACTTTAGCTTAGCTTAACTACTTTATATTATGATTAATGTCACTAAATGAAGATACTGACATTCAGAACAGTCACTCACAGTATGTAGCACAGAAAAGAAGTTGGAACACACAAAGTTGAAAATAAAACAGTGAATGATTAACAAAACAAAATTACAGCAAAGCAAAGACTGTGTGTCGTCCTGTTTTGTACTAGAATGCTCCACAGAGCAAAGCTTGATGTTCACTGCAACATGGCAGCAATATAGACAGTTTAAAGAACTCCTGTCCCCAATGGCTTTAATTAATTGTAATCACTGCACACTCATTGACTATATTGCAGCTCTCCTCTTCAGTGTCCTTGTCATTGTTTAGAAGTTTTTATTAGCAGTGTTGTTGTAATTATTGGTAATAGTTTTTGTCTTTCTCTGCATTGTTAATGTTAACAAAATGTGTCTTACTCTTTAATCTGTCTATCTAGACATACTGTATGGTCCCTAGTTAACTGACATGTTTCCTGATAAGAATACAAAATAGCAGAATTAATAACCACACAATAATTTCATGGCTTTGTGAATCCAACATATTCTGTTTTTATGTTGCTTTTCATGTATCATGTTTGTAGTGACTCATATCTTGCTTGCTTGTTTATTATTTGCTCCAACCTACTGTACATATGCAGTTTTGTCTGATAGAAAATGTTACATTATAATTTAAAAGTTAGGTCAATTAACAAGTGTTTAGGTAAGTGTTTCATTTTGATTACAGAGAGCCAACAGATCTACAGTTTGTTTTGTTTTTAATGACAACGGCATCTTGAAAATAGTTTTAAGAATCTCATTCTGTCTTTGTTTTGAGTTATTTTGCATTTAGCTAGTTGTGTAGTGGGTGACGCTGCTCCCTAAAGGATCATGTGGCCAGAGTTAAAATCCCACATCCATTGATAGTCAGAGTGAAGACTGCATGGGCTTTCCAACTACATCAACAAGTAAATGCAGGTTCGGTTGACTAGCACTTCTAAAGTGACATCTTTGTAAGTAAGTGGGTCCTGCAGTGATCTTGCGCCCTGTCTGGAACTGTTTCACGCTTTGTACCCAGGACTGCCAGGATAGGCTTTCACCCCCACTTACAATGCTGTCTGTCTTAAGTACAGTATGTTACGATTAAGAAATCTAGTATAGAATTATATTCTTAGTTGTATGTTTGCTAATGAATGACTAGTTTGGTACACTGACTGCTGACTCTACTGAACCTCTTAACTAAAGTTCTTTTAATCAGTTTTAAGACCCCCCCTCTGTTTCCTCCTTGGATAATCTACACTGGCGGCATTGCTCAATAACTGTGTTTTCTAATGGGGTGTTTTGTCATTGCTTCTTCAGCTCTGTCTTAATTATTCTTGTTGTCATCTGAATTAATGAGGAGTCATTGTGCAGATGCATACTGGCCAGTTTGAGCACCTAGGATTAATTCTGACCTCCATGTTGCTTTCTTGCTCATTACTTTTTCTGCAGATTTTCAAGCTGTAATTTAATGTAAGAAGAAAGTCCTTTATTACTCATCTGCTTCATTTGTAAGTGTGAGAAGAATGCCATTGCTGTTCCTAGTATTCTAATTAGCAGTACAAATACAAAAAATAGAAAGTTTTTTGTATTAAAAACAAAACAATTTCATGTCAGCTTTATTTACATATTAAAATATGAGTGAAATTTAAGCGATTGTCTTCTCCTTTGGTAGGAGCAATGCAGTGTCCAGTGATTAAGACTTTGGCCAGCAATTCTTATGATCTGATCTTAGTGTTGTCCTCACAAAGTCTAGCAAGCAGTCACACCGTATATGATCAGGCTTGGCTCAGACTGGATTATTTACTTTCAGAATTGTAGTTTGGAGATGATACAAGCATTTGTCTCTCTGACTGACACTGTGAAGCAGCAGTTTAAGACAAGAGAGAGCTTGGTGAGTGATGGGATAGTGTGAGGAAAATAATTCTTATATTATGTTACTTCAGGCTTCAGTGTCTTAAAAATACTTGGTAACTTTCTGGTAGATTAATAAAAATATACAGATTAGTGTTTCATAAATGTAAAGATATGTGATGTATATATTATACTGGGCTACAAGTTATTACAACTGATAATTATATACTTCTTGGACATGATTCAAGTAATTACCAGCAAATGTCACTTTTTCAATGGAGGGTGGCAGGTCACTATCCGTATAGTGCAAGTCCACTGGTCTCTGCCTTTCCTCTGTAACTTTTTTAGTAAAAGTTTGGATCTTGATGCAGTAGCCAAGGACTGCTTTAGCAATACACGACCTTCTGGTTTATTGCAAGCGTTGTCTATTTCAACACAAAATAGTAAAAAAAAAAAAAGAGCTATTGTAAGAGAGGCTCAGTCAAACAAGTATTTACAATTAAACAGTATGGCATTTTTGTTGTCTTTGTGTTAATTATTTAAAACAAAGTCTAAATGGGAATCCATCTGTCCATTTCCTGCACATTCAGTTAAGGATGTTGAAATGCAAGAAATTTGAAGCATGTTTTGTACAAAGAATCAGAAATGTATAGACATTTACACAACAATCTGAATTTATTAATTTCAAATTACAGCAACTCAAAATTTGCAGATTTAATCTTCCTCTTATTACTGTGCCTCTAATGTCTGTTAGCATTAACAGAAAAGCTCCACAGTGTATTCTGTGTTTTATGCTGGCTGGGTACTTAAACACTGCGAAGGTGGGATGTGCAGCATGTGTTCTCCTCTTTGCTATTAAGGATAAGGGTTGCCAGAACCTGAAAAAACTTCCAGCCCAATGACAGCTGAATGCCTGCCTAATGGTGCTGTGCTCTCTGTAGACCGTAATGGCTAGCATGTTTGGGGGACTGGTGGTACTCCCCCTTGGAGTATTAAGAACAGAGAGAAGCACAGGTTTTGCCTCTTCTGTTTTTGAGAATGATGATGAGTGTTCAAAAATAGCCCAGTTTGGTGGAAAAACCATGCCTCTGGCAACCCAGATTAGGATGGCTTTCTCTTTTTCCCATTCTTGGTCTCATGCAGTGCACTGTCGTACTCTCTCGCTCATCTGCTCTGTGCTAAGGCACATGCAAGTGGCAATGAAACAGCATCACATGCATCTGATTCTGCCAGTTTCTGTTTGGTTTATAGCTTTTTCAGTTCAACAAGTAATAAAAAGAAATGTGAACAATGGATGGGATGAGGGCGGCATGGTGGTGCAGTGGTAGCGCTGCTGCCTCGCAGTTGGAGACCTGGGTTTGCTTCCCGGGTCCTCCCTGCGTAGAGTTTGCATGTTCTCCCCATGTCTGTGTGGGTTTGCTCTGGTTTCCTCCCACAGTCCAAAGACATGCAGGTTGGGACAATTTAGGATCGCCAATGCACCCAAGTGTGTGCTTGGTGACTGACTGACTGGATGGGATGAACTTTATTCAGGTAGATAAAACTTATTTCTCCCAAGCAATTTTCAACAGTCCTTAGGTTACAAGCATGTGTGCTCACGTTCCCTACAGCAAACACAAATTTGTAACTGACCTATAGAAGGAAGGACTACACATAAAAAACGTTATCATTCCTTTCCTTTCAGTAAACTCTGTGGAAGGGCACTCCTGTGTGCCACTAAAACACATTTAAAACAGCAGTGACTACAGTCCCATTATGTCACTAGAATATGAAAGTGTAGATTCAAATTGCTCAAAAACACTGACATTGACAGCTGCTCTATATGGTGATAAGCACTACTTATGGACTCACCCTATCATGTCCTGAATGTTCAAATGTTGAGATGCTTCTTGTCTTAGTGTGCCCACACTACACATGCCATTCTTATAGTTGCGGCAGAGCACACTTTCTCTTTACTTGGTTTGTGCATCACATGACTGTAACCTCACTGCTGCTGCTATGCAACTGCCAATGTGAGAAAACACACTGTAGTTCTAAGTTCTGAATATGCGCGTCATTGGAGAGCACAAAATGAGGACCAGTGAGAGAGAATTCCAAAGCTTGTTCCACCTTGGTAGAGGTTTGTTAGATTTGATTTAGAGAATTGATCTGCAGTTTGACAAGGAGGCTGTACATCGGTTTTCCCTGTGAAGCGCATTGTGATTGAGGTAGGAGGGGATGGGACATGGGTGCTAAACAGTTCTTATGGGGTTGTGGAGCTTGCTTGGAATTTATTGTTAATTATTTGTTAATTATGTATTGTCACTGTTAATCTTAATAGTTCCTTATAATATGATTCAATGAGATCAGCAGTAGTCAGGGATTAGAAACCTTAAAAAGGTGGTCATGACAGATGAATTGTTAGAGGAGTATTACAAAATGTCTATTTTGTGTTGGTCAAACACTTCCACAGCCATTTTGTGATGGAGGTTTCGATGTGTGTTAGTGTCTAAATTAATGCAAAGCAACCATTTTTCAACTCATTTTTAAATTACAAATATGAAATGTTAAAGTGACTTTAGTTTGGTAGAACATTTTTGTACAGGTGATGTTGTTGAGTAGCAGTCTAAGCTGAAAGACGGTATCCTGCTGAACTAGTATGAGCGTTTGTTTTTCGGGGTTTGTTTCCCCAAGACGTAAAAGTTTTTTAAGTTGAACATTTTTGAGTAAATCATATGTTTAGATTTTATTTAATAACTTACAAGTGGTGTAAAGTCAAAGGTACATTTTGCAAAAAATGCAGTACTTCTACACAATATTGAAATAAAGGGTGGTTTCACGTGCCAAAACTATCTTTGAAATGCACAGTAAGTGACAAATGGTGAGGCCAATGCCTATAAGTCACAAAATCATCATTATTTTGGTTTATGGGTACATTAAAATATCCACCCATTAGCCAACTGCAGGTCTGTCCTGACTAAGCTTGAATTTAAACCCAGATCCTTGTAGCTGGGAAGTAACAATGCTGTTAATTGCACTAACCCTGTATTCCTTTAACAAAATATAAAAAATACAAAGATTTGTGTACAATATTTATTTGTTTTATATCCTCAGATCTGGCAATGTGGTGGCACACTAGAAATTGTGACTTGTTCCCACGTGGGTCATGTTTTCCGAAAAGCAACTCCTTACACATTCCCTGGTGGAACAGGGCAGATCATCAATAAGAACAACAGGCGGCTGGCAGAGGTCTGGATGGATGAATTCAAGAATTTCTTCTACATCATTTCTCCTGGTAAGACCATAATTAATGCCCATCATGCAGTGAGCCAGAATGCTCTGGGCTCTGTGTTGACCCAGGTGGTTAACATCATACTGCTATTTAAAACACAAAACATTTTACTGATCAAACAAAGCTGTTTCCAATAACCTTTATTGCTACATATTTAAATATTCACCATTGGTTACAGATGAAAGCAGGTTGTATTTCAACAACAGTCAGGTTTGATAGCACCTAAATATTATGTGACCTTCAGACAAAAGCAAATGTAGCCATTTTAAGTGTTCAAAAGCCCTAACTACCAGAAGCAACTCAAAAGAAAGGCTGTCTGTACTAATTAATTTAAATTAATAAAAAACATTAAACACATTACAGGTGAGGTAGTGGAAAACAATCTTCTCTGCTTATTTGACACTTTTGTCACACCCTAAGATAATTTAGTGCTGTGTTTTATGTTAAAGCATTTCATAATAATCCATGAATAAATTCCA
Organism: Erpetoichthys calabaricus; assembly: GCF_900747795.2. Lineage (NCBI taxonomy): Eukaryota > Metazoa > Chordata > Cladistia > Polypteriformes > Polypteridae > Erpetoichthys > Erpetoichthys calabaricus. The sequence continues at coordinate 105,681,843 of NC_041406.2, forward strand.
TAATTCTTTTAGCACTATTTAAAAAAAAGAATCTTGTGTTTATTATTTAAAAAGCAATGTAGACCGTGTATAATTATATAGTAGAAGTCTTTTAATTTCATTTGAGCTGACTCCTTACTTTAATTGATGTTGTATGTATAAACCTCTTTGGCTGAGACCACTTCAGTCTCCTCATCTTTTTACCTGACTTTGCTAAACTGTCACATGAAATACTGAGTTTAATTTAAAACTATGGCTTTTCTACAACTGTTTTAGTGTAGCCGTAATAGTCATCTAAGAGGATAAATACATTTCCAAACTATATCTCTACCATCCACATAAGCCCAATATCTCTCTATAATGTCTAAAAGGCAAATATTTTGTATTTTTCTCAGATCCCAGAGTAGTGTGTGTTTTTGATTGCTTCAGTGTGTTGTTTTAATAGAGACTTGAGGACATGCATTATTAAACTGACAGTGTTAAACTGAATACTCTCAAGGCTGGTTTATACTTGACACATCAGCAAAAAGTGACATCCAACACAAAGACACACCCCAGCGTGTAAATGGCGGGCACTGCACATGGCACAGTGCATTTTTTCCAAAGTGGTGAATTTCGAGGAGAGTCTGGTTATATGGGTGCCAGTAAAATGAACAAAGGGCTGAATAAAAGGCAGCAGGTCATCAAAGAGCAAGACAGACATGCAAAAAAATCTGAAGTGCATCTATTCCATCATGTCAGACTAGGAGACTATCAACGCGGCTGTTGAACAGGCTGCCCTAAGCATGAATGTGTATTGATTGCACTTGGCGTTACGGTCTGCTTTCATAGCTCATTATTATAGGTAAACAAAAGACATTTTCAGATTGTGAATATGCGTGCTAATTATTCAGGAGCTGGTAGCTCACTAGTCTTCCTTTTTTTTTAACAGTAGATGCCTACATGTACTATGTACTGTAAGCTTTATATTTTTCAAGGACTAATTATATATCGAGCTCATCTGTCTCGCTTAAAACTGTCCAAAATGTTTCCAGGGCAGGATCCAACCTGCGAACGCTGCAACCAAGCTCCTGCCTCACTGAGTCGCATGTTTTGGGCCTGCACCAAACTAACATCATTTTGGACAAAAATTTTTAAGTGCCTCTCAGACAGCCTTGGTATCACAATCCCTCCTAAGCCATTAACAGCTGTGTTCGGTGTTCTTCCAGATGGACTTGAATTGGAGAAGGACAAGCAAACGGTGATTGCATTCACTACACTCTTGGCACGCAGACTTATTTTGTTAAATTGGAAGAATCCTAATTCTCCTCTTATAAGTCAGTGGGAAACCGATGTTTTATATTATTTGAAATTGGAAAAAAACAAATTTTCAGTTAGAGGATCTGTACAAAATTTTTTCAAAACCTGGCAGGATTTAATCAATATTATTTTAGAATAAGAGAAATAACTTTTACCGCATTTAATCCCCTTCTCCATTTCTTATTTACTTATATATATTTCTCCCTTTCTTTTGTTTATTGTTGTCTTATTAAAAAGCCCTAAGCAATTCTCCTTCGGCTAAGCTCTCCTTCTCAGGGGTGGGGTTTGATTAGTCTTCAATTTTGTTGGGTTATAAATTGATCTATTTATATGGAATGATTACAATGAAAATTAATAAAAAAAAAAAATATATAAGGACTAGCACAGTGGGAAAGAGTGCTTCCCCCCACAGTGCTTAGATCTTTCATAGTTTATATACGCACACCCTCTATTTATGTGATTTTCCTCTGTTGGTGCTATATTCCATCGAGAGTCCATTTAGTCGGTTATATAATTTGCTGCCTCAGACAAAATGGTGGCACAAACCAATATGGCTAAATCCAGCTGTCTCAAAGACTCTCTGAGAAGTACCTCAAGCCTGTGTTGACATCTCATTTAACAAATTCTACCCATGACCTTATTCTCTCAGTGGTTTGTTTGGTGGTGTTGATCAAAATGAAAGTCAAAAGCTTCATATGCAGAACTTCTACAATGACAGTTGCTGAGGATGTGCTGAAACTTGTTGAGACAACTGCTGCCCAATCTAATGCAGAAAAAGACAGTCTTTTCTTGGAGAATAATTTGACCTTATATTTAGGAGTCTCGTCTAAATGTGTGACTTGGTTTTAAGCCTTCTAAATGTCTGTAGTGTGCATGTAGCTAGACAGGACTGGCAAATTCTCATGACTTTCCCTGACGTCTATGCAAGGTGGAATCTACTTTGCTCTTCTTAGATCTGGTACTCATTTGCCATCTGGTGGTTACATTTCAGTACTATGGGTCTGAGCTTTTCCATGGGGATGGTAAAGAATGGCTCCTACTTTCCTGTCACCCTTGTTATGTGAACTAAGACACCCCCACCATGTACAGAATGCAGAACTCAATCTCATCCACCCTTGTAGCCTTCTCTCTTTGGGTCATTTTAACCATGGTAGTGGCCTCAGCTTCAGAAACTGACTCAAATAAGCAGAGGCAGTGGTCACCAACAAGCGCTTTCAAACTTTTGCCTAAAGAATTTTGCTTACTTGCCCTTCAACCACGACTGTATCGCTAAATGCAATAAAATAGTTCATATGCTGAGTATATAACAATAAATAAGTTGGTAGGACTGATCCATCAGTATTCCGACAATAGTTTAAATCTAATCATCACCATGACTAAATAATTCCGTATCTTATTCCTTGGATGAAAATAAAAAGTGCAAGATCACCCTTACTACCTAGTTTTCAGTTTCCACTCATTTTTTTAATAAAATCAGAATTTAAATCGAAGAGAAAAATAAATCTCATGATTAAATAAAGTTGAAGTAGTAAAAGGAAACAATAGCCTGTCCAGCGAAGCATTTATTGGAGCTCAGTTCAGTAATTTTCCAATCCTGATGGTAAACTTTACTTACTGCTTATTTGCATTATAGTCACTTTAAATGAAAACTGCATTCTGTCTCTTTCCTGCTTCCTTTTTATCATTCTGCTTCTTGTATTCTGTTCTTTCATCATAAATTCCCAGGCAGATACTGATTGACTTTCGCATTCCTGTTGCAAACTCTGCAGTTAGTGTTAGTTGGCCAACTAATCATCCTCCGCGACATTGATCTTGCATTATGTTGTCATCATTTCTTAATAGCCATAAACGATTGTGAAGCTGGTGAGAAAGTTAAAGTGATAGCACATGACTTAGAGTTGATGCATTTGATCATTTCAACGATCTTGAAGGACAGAGTGAAAAAGGCAGTATCAGTAAGGGCGTCTCCTCACTTATCGACCACTTCGCTTAATGACCTAGGTGTAGGAACAGAACTCGGTTGTTAAGTGAAGAATGGTTGTATTTTATTTATGTGTGTTCTCTTTTTAAATGATGGCATTATCTCATGTGGATTATGTACACTGCCTACAGTTTTTATGTTTTAATGATGTTATATGATGTTATAATGTGCTTGATGAACATACTTTATTGGTGCTATCATAAGATTTGCTAGTTAATTGCATGTTATATAATAATCAATCACAATTAATCACTCAATCAGGCAGCTCCTGATATGCCAAATAAGGTTTTCTTAATTAGACTCCAGTTCTTGGTGTTAAAAGAGCATTTCTGTAGCTCTTTACAGGATTAGATGTCTCTCTATTATAAAAAGAAATCCTGTCCCCTGTCCTGATAGTCTACGATACGTGATCTTCTTGGAAGATAATTTAAAGACCCGCGAGACGAAAGAGACCTGCCACTGTGCGTCTCATGGGAACATTGAACGAGAGTCTTGCAAGACACACCCTACTTACAAGCAATATCAAAAAAACAAATCAGTAGTGTAAAGGCAGTCATGCAGCACACACAGCTCCAGGGCTCTCAGTGCATATAAAGTGTATAAGGTCAGTAGGTAGAAATGAAATGAATAGGGTAGAAATAAAACGTCGACGATTAAACAAAGAAGAAAGAAAAGCGTGGAGAACAGAGACCCAAAAGCGATGGAGAGAAAAAAAATGCTAAAAAGAAAAGCAATAATCTAGGTTCAAATTTAGAAAATAAGGAACGTGATGATCAGCCCAGAACAAGTGGAATGGAAAAAAAAGCACGTCCAATCGGGCACGGAGAAAAGAGACTCAAATGCGTTGGACAGAAAAAAGAATAATCGAGGTGCAAATTCAGAAAATAAGGAAAGTAATTATCAGCCTGGAACAAGTGGAATTGAAAAAAAAGCATGTCCAATCCGGCTCAGGCTTAAAAGACAATGAGTAAAAGAAACTGGAACTTCATAAAGACGTTTACAAACGTTGACGCTAAACACATGCAGAGCAGGTTAGAGACTATGAAACCAGGGAAATTAGAAAGGCTCAAAAAAAAAAAAAAAAAAATGGCGCTATACACATGTGGAGAAAGCTGCGACAGCAGTTACCCCAACCGAACGCGAGCAGCGTTATACATCCTGCAAGAAAGAATTCAACCACGCCCGGGGCCAGAAATAAAAGACAGGTATTTCTTTTACAACGTCATGTGAGACCAGGCAGTGAGCCATCATTTAAAACAAGTCAACAAACCTCTATGCTAGCAGTTGTTGGATTGCTTTTGGCAGGCAAGCATCGTGTGCTCAGAGCTCTTAAAACAACGACATGCGACAGGCAGAAGAGGCAGCTAGCAAGCAGCAAAAAGGCAGTAAATGATCCAAAGGCATATCCTTAGCGTTCATTCAGCCGCAACACCCTTCACAACACGAGCAGTATTATACGTCCGGGAAGAAAGAGATGTATCCTCGTTTGGGGCAGGAAATAAAGAAACAAGTATTGTTTTTACAAAAGTTTTTAAAGTAAAAGTAAAAATAATGCATATGTAACAATTCACAAGAAAATAACAATCTCTTTAAATTGTAGATTGCCTGCCTAAGGTAAAGTCATCCCTGATGAATGGGGACGTGGGAATGAGGGGTTCTTTCATCGGATTAGCGCTATTTTAGATGTGGAATAGCAAAATGGGGGAGGCAGCTTGATGAATGAGGTCTCCAGGACTTAAAACAAATCCAAATCATGTTATGTGATATCATCTAATGTGAAATTCTACTCTGTACTTCTAGAATTTTTATTTTTATACTGTATTGAGGATTTATTCTGTTCTATGTATTGTACTGTATGGCTCAGAATTAAAAGACAATAAGTAAAATGACAAAGTAGAACTTCATAGTGACGTTTACAAACGTTGGTGCTAAACACATGCAGAGCATGTTAGAGACTATGAAACCAGTGAAATTAGAAAGGCTCAAAAAAAACAAAAAACTGCGCTATACACATGTGGAGAAAGTTAAAGGATATGAAAGTAGGAAAATTAGAAAATATAAAAAAGTAAAGATCGCAGTAGCGCAAACAAACAAACTGCCTCATTTAACTATGCACCAGTCTAACTTTGGTTTTGCAAAATAATTACTACACTATTGCACCTTAACACTTAATTCTACTTTATTCACGTAATTTTACTTATTTATTATGTTCTACTATACTTTTATCTTTCGATCTATGACTTTTTGTTAATTTAACTGATATTCTTCTAACTTTGCACAGTTTTTGATAAGTGGATCAGAATGCATTTCACTGCGTGTTGTTCTGTATAACTACGCATGTGACAAATAAAGAATCTTGAGAATTTCAAAAACGGAGTTTACCGCACATGCATTTATTGGTTACTTTGTTCATGTACATATATTTATCTGTCTGCTTGTTTAAAAACATAAATTTACCCCAGGAGTCAAAAACGTTCTGTCTAGCCCTTATACAAAAACCTAGACAAAGGCTGGGGTATCACCTTGGTAACCCCATGTACTTTTGAATATGCGAGTGGAAAATAGCACGACTTTACAGACAGAAGTCCAGTGCAGAACTCTACTTACTTTTTTACTTTGTAAAAAAAAATTATTAACTGCTGATGATGTAGATCGTTTTGTCTGTGCTGAAATTCCAAACAGAGAAACCTGTCCTGACCTCATTAAAAAGATTCAGCATACTGGGACTCGCAAGATTACAAATATTGTTTTTATAGAAGTTCTGAAATAAAAGTGAAACTAATGAAATAGCAACAATTCAAAGAAAAAAAATCTTAAAAGTGTGTATCCGGAAAGCCAAACACGGGAGTTGGCGAACGAAACGAGCAGAGGGCGAAGCCCCCTAGTCTTAGAAATTACAAATACTACAGGTTTTAAATCTACAGTGCATCCGGAAAGTATTCACAGTACATCACTTTTTCCACATTTTGTTATGTTACAGCCTTATTCCAAAATGGATTAAATGTATTTTTTTCCTTAGAATTCTATACACAACATCCCATAATGACAACGTGAAAAAAGTTTACTTGAGGTTTTTACAAATTTATTAAAAATAAAAAAAACTGAGAAATCACATGTACATAAGTATTCCCAGCCTTTGCTCAATACTTTGTTGTTGCCCCTTTGGCAGCAATTACAGCCTCATGTCTTTTTGAATATGATGCCACAAGCTTGGCACACCTATCCTTGGCCAGTTTCACCCATTCCTCTTTTCACCACCTCTCAAGCTCCATCAGGTTGGATGAGAAGCGTCGGTGCACAGCCATTTTAAGATCTCTCCAGAGATGTTCAATCGGATTCAAGTCTGGGCTCTGGCTGGGCCACTCAAGGACATTCACAGAGTTGTCCTGAAGCCACTCCTTTGATATCTTGGCTGTGTGCTTAGGGTCGTTGTCCTGCTGAAAGATGAACCGTCGCCCCAGTCTGAGGTCAAGAGCACTCTGGAGCAGGTTTTCATCCAGGATGTCTCTGTACATTGCTGCAGTCATCTTTCCCTTTATCCTGACTAGTCTCCCAGTCCCTGCCACTGAAAAACATCCCCACAGCATGATGCTGCCACCACCATGCTTCACTGTAGGGATGGTATTGGCCTGGTGATGAGCGGTGCCTGGTTTCCTCCAAATGTGACGCCTGGCATTCACACCAAAGAGTTCAATCTTTGTCTCATCAGACCAGAGAATTTTCTTTCTCATGGTCTGAGAGTCCTTCAGGTGCCTTTTGGTAAACTCCAGGCGGGCTGCTATGTCCCTTTTTTACTAAGGAATGGCTTCAATCTGGCCACTCTACCATACAGGCCTGATTGGTGGATTGCTGCAGAGATGGTTGTCCTTCTGGTAGGTTCTCCTCTCTCCATAGAGGACCTCTGGAGCTCTGACAGAGTGACCATCGGGTTCTTGGTCACCTCCCTGACCAAGGCCCTTCTCCCCTGATCGCTCAGTTTAGATGGACGGCCAGCTCTAGGAAGAGTCCTAGCGGTTTCGAACTTCTTCCACTTACAGATGATGGAGGCCACTGTGCTCATTGGGATCTTCAAAGCAGCAGAAATTTTTCTGTAACCTTCACCAGATTTGTGCCTCGAGACAATCCTCTCTCGGAGGTCTACAGACAATTCCTTTGACTTCATGCTTGGTTTGTGCTCTGACATGAACTGTCAACTGTGGGACCTTATATAGACAGGTGTGTGCCTTTCCAAATCATGTCCAGTCAACTGAATTTACCACAGGTGGACTCCAATTAAGCTGCAGAAACATCTCAAGGATGATCAGGGGAAACAGGATGCACCTGAGCTCAATTTTGAGCTTCATGGCAAAGGCTGTGAATACTTATGTACATGTGCTTTTTCAATTTTTTTATTTTTAATAAATTTGCAAAAATCTCAAGTAAACTTTTTTCATTTTGTCATTATGGGGTGTTGAGTGTAGAATTCTAAGGAAAAAAATGAATTTAATCCATTTTGGAATAAGGCTGTAACATAACAAAATGTGGAAAAAGTGATGTACTGTGAATACTTTCTGGATGCACTGTATAAGCTCCATTATAGCATCACTAAAAATATGTGTTTAACCACACTGTATGTGATTATTTTGAATTGTAGTTTGCTGGAATACCATACAAAATGATAAATAGGTGATCGTTTAGGATTTAATGATTTATTTTATTTAATGATTGCTACTTATTTAAGTTATATTAAATGTTTGCGTATAAATTAGTGCATAGTCCATGGGAGGTTCTTACAACCCCCAGAAGCTGATTTGAATTGGTATATTCTATTTCTAGCCTCTCTAACTACAGATTAGCCTCAGTTAGGGACCTGCTTTGCCGTTTGACCCGTGCGTGATCCTGCCTTACTCACCAGCAGCTACAAATGGTTCTGTGTGCTTGGTCAAATGGAGGTGAAGCTGGCCATTCATAAATTTTACAGGAAAATAAATCAGATTTTGTGTTGAACTCATCTATTGGATATCATCTTGGTTTTATGCACAGTCCTGTCAAAGTGTTTACAATACAATTTGAATTTAAAATACTTTTCAGGGTGTTTATTCTTCTGATGAAATTTTGCTGAAATACAGTTTGGAAAACTAAAATCACAAGGAAAAAAGAAACGGCAGCATGTATCAAAAAATAAACCTGACAGATAATTAAAAGTAGCTTTCACTCACACATGTCAGACTACTGCACATGTGTTTACTGTGGGGGAAAAAAGATGGTCCTATTAAAGTGGGATGCTGACAGCACTAGAGAGAGAATTCGGCAGCCCGGTTTCCTTTTTTAATTTACAGTGTATAGGGTAACTAGCTGTTTAAGACACAGCATTTGTGTTTTGCAGAAATTGGGATGTGCTTGTTAATTCTATTTCTGCTACAACAGTCCACAGCCTTTAGAATGGAGTATAGCTTTGTCAACTAAGGCTGAACATTAACCAGCATTTGAAAAGGCGGAATATATTATATACAGAAAGGTGATTACAATCAATGCTGGTATTTTCCTTTCAGTCATAGAAGCCATCAGTCTGACTGACAGGCAGGCCAGAGTTTGTTAGTCTTGGCAACAGCAGATCCAGCTCAGCGCCAGTCACACAAGGAGTTCCTCAGGGCTCTGTCCTCGGCCCTCTTCTCTTCTGTATTTATATGCTTCCCCTTGGCCATATTATTTGTAGCTATGGACTGGGTTATCATTTTTATACAGATGATGCTCAACTCTATTTCAATGTTAAAAGTGAAACGTGAGCTGAGAAAACTCTGATGAAAACTTGCCTCAGTGAAATTAAAACCTGGATAATCAGAACTCTTTAAAATTAAATTGCAACAAAACTGAACTCCTACAAATTGGCACTAAAGTGCTACTTAAGAAAATGAGCTCCATCTCAGTCACTCTTGACTGGTGATCTCATCAGACCTTCTTCTGATGCAAGGAATCTTGGTGTCATTAAACTTTCACCTCCGTAACATATCCCGAGTTCGCTCATTCCTCTCCTTCTCTAATGCTGAGAAGCTCGTCCATGCTTTTATCACATCCTGCATCGATTATTGTAACTCCCCACTGGTAGGTGCCCCTTCTAATCTTATATCACAATTCCAGTTGATTTGAAACTCTGCTGCAAGAGTCCTTACTCGAACCAGCAACTGTGAGGACATCACACTCATCCTGCTTCACCTTCACTGGCTCTCTGCGTCTTACAGGATCTATTCTACAAAGCTTTAAATGGCCTTGCACTAGACTACATCAGTGACCTTCTCCATCACTATGCTCATGTTCACTCACTAAGGTCCTTTGATTCTGGCAGTCTTGTTGTGCCCCACACTAACCTGCACTCTATGGGTGACAGGGCCTTTAGCTGTATAGCACCCAGACTTTGGAATGACATCCCTAAATTAATTAGATCAGCCGACTCCATTCATTCTTTTAAAAAACAACTTAAAACCCATCTGTTTAGGAAGGCATTTAACTCATTTTAACTTGACTTGACATTCTGCCCACTCTTAAAGTCTTCCTCTCTGTCCACATGATCAGTATAATTTGTGTGTGCGTTATATCACAAATGATGTCATTGCTAGGCTTTTCTTTTAGTATTGAATTTAGTATGTTACTTTGGTTTATTGTCTTTTGTTCTAGTTAATGCTTTGTACATCCTGTAACTATCTGTTTTAGTGTTCTATTCAGGAAACATTTGTATCCAATGTTATACATACCCTGCTTGTTTATTTCTGAGACTCTGTGAAGTGCCTTGAGAATGGGAAAGGTGCTATATAAATAAATCATTATTATTTTGATTATTATCATCCTCCTGATAACATTGTTCGATGAGGCATTAGCAATGCAGTTTAAGGCTTATATGTATGAGAATTGGGTTGTTTTATTTTTTCACATTATTTTTTGGTTTAATTGGGAATTGGGAGTCAATATTTATTTCCTTAACAAAACAATTGGCCAGCCTGACTTCTAAGTGCACCTTAGTCCTCTATGTATCACATTTTCAGTACTAAATATTCATTTTGATTTGCTGTTTGCTTATGTTGACTTCAGTTAACAGCATGGCATTGTATAATGCATTCATCTGTAAGATTTCAAAAAGAGAATACTGACACTCTTCCTTTCTTTTAAGTCACCTCATTGATGTTCCTAGTTATGTGTCAAATAAAATAAGCTCGCATTAAAATGGTACAGCCTGCAATGACAATCAGTTGCTAATAATAAGTTAATAAATAAAACAAGACATTTTACTTTCATTTTTAATGGAGGAGAAATGCACATAAATGAATTGTAAGAATGTACAACCCCTCTGAAGATTGTAAAATTGTATACCTGTGTCTATAAGTCACAATTATGCTCAAGTCAAGAGTAAATGTCTTCATATGAGTATCAGCAGCAAAGCATGGACTGCATGAAGGTGGAGGAACTATGAAAAATATTAATTATTAAAAGAGTGCAATCACCCTTCTGTCCACAGCTTGTTCCACTTACTTACTTAATTACACGCTGCAGATACCATCAGGCAACACTGTGTCCTGAATGCTGCTAAGCACCATGTATTACCAGAGTGCCCTATGAGCCTTATGCCCAGTATGACCTCATATTATAAGTGGTGAGACCCTCTCTGTAAGTAACAAAGAGTAGGCCCCTAGATGTGTACGTAGGAGTAAATTGTTTTCCAGTCAGCAGAAGATGCATTCTTCTCTTAAAAACTTGTGTAGTACCTCACACAGCCTGCCTTCAATATCTGGTTCTGTGCTAGCAAAGCAACCTGGAAGAGCATGCAGTAGAGCCTTGGTTAAGGAATGGTCTTAGCAGATAAATTCTTTAACGTTGTAGACGGCTATATTACATGAATCCTACTGAAGAAATACTTTCAATAAAACTTCAAACCACAGGCACCAAAGGATGCACCAAACACCACCAAACAAACTAATAAGATAACACAACAAAAATACACTCTGCCGCACTACTCAAAAGTTTTTCAATGGATGGATCAAGCCCAACAACTGTCTACAGAATATCAGGCATCAATGGAAAGATGATTTATTGATAGCTGCTTTATTTATAACTATTACGATCTTGTTTTGTTTCTAAATTTTCTTTTCTTTTATTATTATGGTTTTTTATTCTTACTACACAATTTTATTCAACTTGTCCTCTCTGTATGTCTAGGTCAAATTTTGCAATCAATTTTTTACCGATTTTAACCAAACCAAATTCATTCAAACTTTACATGCATGCTGATCTCCAGTGACATGCAATATTTCATCAGTTTTAACCCGCGATTTGTACGTTAATTACTTCAAATTTAAATTTCTCATTTCCTTCTGTTATACTTTTAGTGATTTCATATATATATTGCTGTGAACGGCTGGGGCTTTTGCCTTGAAAATGTAAGAACCAGGAGAGAGACAATACCTCCCTTGGGACACGAGTGGGCAGCCCACCTGTTTTACATCGGGGCCACAGGATTGGAGCTTGGAAGCTCAAACCTGCTTGGGCCCGTGGCCAGCGCCAGGGGGCGCCTAGACAATTATGGAGTCTTGGACGGCACCACTTCCACCACACTTGATGCGCAGCGTGAGAAGCAGTACACGCAGCACAGCAGGAGGAACAGTAAGCAAGCAGGTGATCCGTCCGCATCTCCAAAGTGTGCGTTCAGCCACCACCTTCACAACGCGAACAGTAGAGATACGAAGTGACTTGTGTGCCCTGGGGTCAGGGGGAGGGGGTGGGCTTGCGAAGTGAGCAGGGGGCAAAGCCCCCTAGTGTGTGTGTGTGTGTGTATATGTCCAGTAGACAAATGCACATTTGTAGTATCTCACATGAGTAAGTTTTCACCGTGGTTAGGATTTTCTGAAATGAGAAATGAACATGAGTGAATGTTGTGTTTCACTTTAAGATTGTAGGTTCGATTCCACTCTGTCGCTAATGTCATTTCTGTCAAATCACCTTCCCAAGTCAAGGTTTTTGTAACATGCCGAGAACTGTTGGGCATTAGGGTGGCTAAAATATATATATCAGTGGCGGGCCGTCAGGGCCTACAAGGCCTTCTCTGCTGGCCTAAAAAAATATCTGAATCACAAACTGATGTTAATTAGATTTTGTCCACAAATACTTACTAAATAATTCCAAATAGTCTGTCCGCTTTCTTTCATAGCTTTTCCGATGGTTGTGCTGCTTCCAGACATGTATTTTCGTATTAAAGCATTTAACCAATCACATTTCAGCCATCATTTGTTGCCAGGCAGGGTCAAAGTCAAAGAAGTGTGCCCGGAGGCCTTCACAATCCGTTCTGCAGGCCCTCTAACACAAAATAAATGTCGATTAAACTGTTGCTTCAACCAATCAGATTTTGAGTTGGTTTCACTAGGGCCTTCTAGCAGGCGTACGGCAACGTCACCGTATTCAGACCCGTTGATTGGATAGGATGGTGCGGATGGTGTAATAGAAAAATCTGAATGAGAACATCATGGGGCAGCTCTACACATTGGTATGTTTGGTGGTGACCATTCCCGTGTCCACTGCTTCTGTCGAGCGGACATTTTCAGCCCTAAAGCGAATTAAAACTTATGCCAGAAATACGACAGGGCAGGTTCGACTTTCAGCATTACCTTCGATGGCGATAGAAAGGGACTTCGTGATGGAACTGAAGCGTACAGATAATCTGTACAACAGAGTAATTGAACTGTTTTTGAGGAAAGAGAGATGGATGGATTTTGTTTACAAATAATCCGAATTTTTGGTGAGTAAAATGTTGCGATTTTCCTAAATAATATTGCAAATTTATGAGTAGTTATTGATGTTTTTTATGTGTGTCGTGGGCTGTAGCTGCAGTAGAAAGGAACTTGTTCAGCCCTGGTTTGTCTGTTCAATAAAGGCATTTATTGTGGCTACAGGAGTTATCTATCTGCGATGCAACAGCTCTTTATACTGTATTTCTGCATATTAAGATGGTTTTTATAAACATAAATTAGTTTTTGAGGGGCGGGTTGATTCAGACGGAGCACTACTGAAGGCCTTGGTGTGAAATGCACGGTCCGCCACTGATATATATATATATATATATATATATAAAGATTTTAAGTGACTTGATTCCTGCATACTTCAATCAAGTTTTATATGATGTGTCATTTTCTTTCCATAGTTAAGCTTGTTAGAAATTTCACTTTAACGAATCTATATATTTTAATTGAATTAAATTCATTCTTTTCTGGGTGCCTCACGATTTTATTTTTAGTCACATATGACCAAAAAAATCTTGGTACTTCTTCTTCTTTCGGCTGCTCCCATTAGGGGTCGCCACAGCGGATCTTCTTGGTCCACTGAAGTCATTTTTGAGTGAATATAAATTATTTGTCTTTTTTCAACCCCATGCTGCTTTTTCCAGGTGCTAACTTCTTGTGGTACGGTTGCTAAATGTTGGTAATTATTTGGTACACCGGTTGGCCCAATGGCATTAAAGGTCTTCCCAGACATACCAGGTCATCTGAGATTTGGATAAAAGCTGTGAAACTTATTTATGCTTTTTGCTTTTCATGTACTTCCTGGCTTTAGACATTTAGATGTGAACTTCAACTAATTTAGGATTTTGTTTTCAGATTTGGTGAAATGTCAATTAGTCTTTTCAGTAATGACTTCAGTTTGGCTTTTGACACCAGTGCCAAGGTAAATCTTAAGTCTTAATAGCTTGTGTCTGGTTTGACAAAGTATTCTTATCTCATCTTCAACTCCTGCTGTGTAACAAAGAGCAGCAGTAGTTATGTCAACTACAGGTGAAGCTCGTATACATTTTTTAATTCAAACAGCACAATTAGAAAGTAATAAAAATCATTCTCATTAAGTGTAACACTTAATATCTCTAAGCTTAAGCACTGTTATGCAGTAGAACAAGGGAGCTACTAGAGGCAGACAAGTGGAAATAGCTCAATGAAAAATTTAGAGAATCGGGAAACTAAACCAGTACACGAAATACAAAACCTCTAAAGATACCTAAAAACTAAATTTTCTAGTATAATTAATATGTAATTTGGAGTAGAAACTGGCAATTTCACAATATGTATTTTTCTGTCTTTCCCTCTTTTAATCAGTTGTCCTAGTTATATACTTGCTTTGTTAATCAATAAATTACATTATTCTATTTCTTAATAGTAGATGTGGTGTAGTTATCTTGATTTGTCTAACAACTAAAACCCTGATCCATGGATGAAAGACAAGGACAAGTAATCTAAGAGCCCTGCTGTTCTAATAAGGCTCACTAATTATTTGTTTTGCTAAAAGCTTAGAAGATAACTCGTCAAATTAATAATAAAACACCTTATCCCACATTATCTTGAAACGCTACATTCAGTGGCTATGGCCTACCTGACTGTCTCCATTCTCCTCATTAGGCTTTTCTCTTAGAAACCAGAATCACACCCACATGTTTTTAATCTTGCCGTAAACAAAATATATCCAGGATTTCAAACTTGTCAAATCAATTGCTTTGTTTTTGTTTAAAGTAACACAGCTTGACATGTAATCCATCACTGGCATTGCTCTTGACGAGGCATGTACAGTATACAACACTTTTTGTTTTTATCTATACAAATCTAACAAAGACACTTATCTTCCTTCATGAGGAAATTAATGTGAGAAATGAGCTGTTTTTATCAATGAAAACCATCTGTTACATTTTTGTGTAAAATTGGGCTTGCTTTTATAGTTCATGTAAAGTTTTTACATTACAGAAAGTAGGTTTGGGATTATTCTTTTCCTTTTGTTTTGTTCATTCTTTTTTATTTTGAATGACATGTATTATTTGCTGAAATCATCAGTAAACTGTCACTAGGTCTGTTTTTGGCTTTACTGTTTCTGGTTCTAATTTTACTGCTTTCCTGTTCTTGCCTATCAAAATGTCAGATATTAGCTAAACAGCCTTGCCTGCCATGGCTTCATCATGCTGACTGTGGAACCACCCTGCAATAAAGTCATTCTTACCCACAGTATTTTTTGATGTTTTATTTGGCGTGCTTAGCTTTGCATCTGAGCATACATTTATTAAGATAGACTGTTGTTTATTTTACAGATAAATGTAATTACTTTTTTGTTTAATGGCAAGAAGTTGGAGTATATCTAAACAAACAGGACTGATCTAGCTTCTTGAGACTGAAATGTTTTAATCATTTTTTCTGAATACATGTCTAAATTGTGCCTGGGCTAGTAGTCTCACTGTATACCTCTTGTTGAAGATATATGAGACTTCTGATCCCTCTACGTCTTTCTGATTGCAAGAACATGAATGTTTAAAGTATGATTGGCAAGTTGGTCACATAATCACTTGCCTCCATTAAACCACAGCATTAATTCCACTTTCCTATCCATTGACTACTTTTATCTATCTGTACCATTCAGTCTGTTGACAGTTTTTATTTTTCTATACTTTCGTACAATCATCCACTCTTTTAGCCAGTTGGCTTTATTTACTTGATCAGGATTGTTGGATCATTCTGACTGGAATATACAGGGAGCTGCTCAACAAAATCTCCATACTGAGGCTTCTAGGAGGAAGCCCATATCAGCATTTGGGTGTGTGACGTGTGGTCCGTGGTGCTGCGCCTGTTTTAACTTATTCAATAAATAATGGATGTGCTCACATTAGGGAGTGGAGCAGATGCAAGCAATCAGCTGAGAAGATGGTTCATCTCTGGGTTGGTGCAAGGTGGTCAGCCTTGCTGAGAGAGGCCGGAATAGAGTGGAGGTTTAAAGAAGATAAAGCAGGCAGGAAGATGGGAGAGAGCCTGTGCAGGAGAGACCAAGAACAAGAGCAGAGGCAGGCAGCTGTGTGGGGAGCCCCTTAAGGGAGCGGGTGGACAATGCCGGGGGGCTGCTGTAGAGGATTGCTCCAGTTGAGCGATTTAGGGAGCTGGGGTGACCAGGTGGTGCAGGCAACTCCCTGCAGAAGTCCAGGAAGGCAGCGAGAGTCAGAGGCTCAAACTGGGAGCCCCAGAGTGAGCACCATGGCCTTTGGAGACCAGGGCCTTGGGTTAGGATGGGATGAAGTCCTGTTACAGCCAAGGAGTGCAATAATGGGAAGCGGGCAGCTTCATTTTAAAGAATGGATTTCTGCCTATGAGTTTTACCTTGTTTTTAATTAATTTATTTATGTGATTAATTTTTTTTGTCTCCACTAAACATCTTGTTTTTTGGGGATTATTTACATATTGAAGTTCTTTAATTACACTGCACTTCTTGAACACTTTTTTTGTTTAATGGATTTTAATAAAAACAATGAGCACCTTTACACCTTCCCCTTGCTTGGACGTGTGAGGGTCCTCATTTGTCGGCTCATTCTGGTTATGACTATCGACGGTGTCGGGTTCAGAGGTTTCTTAGTGGGATCCGGTAGCGTGGGGCCGACATGTACTGTCACTGGGTGACATGTAAAAAATATAGAGTTGTTATTCCACACCAGATTTGTACCTGAGATTCATGCCGAGCCGTCCTTAATCAGTTTATTTTTGCCAGTTTCTCTCTATTTTTTTTAATAATGTGTATTGCATGTGTGGTCTACCACCCCTAAAATGTACATATTTTCTTCTTTTATTCCAATAAAGCCCATGGTCTTTCTTTCTAGTAGGCTATGCTTATACTGTACATCTTTTATAAAGTCCCCCCCCCCCCCACCCCCCCATCCTCTTACCTAATAGTAGCCAACTGTCTCTCAGAACTGCTTAGTGATGCAATGTCTGCTTTTTAGGGAGGCAACTTGAGTTTGGCAGGACATCGACAGTGTGCTCTGCTGAGATGTTTGCATAATTTAGCCATTTACCTCCCCTTGTATTGCACACTTTTTCCAGAACTTTTACAATGAAGCCTCCATTTCTCTTCAGCCTTATTTCTCTTTGAGGCCCTGGGCACTCTTGTGTTTATTGCTTAATTTGTCCATGTGCTCTTCATATTCAGCATCATTTCAGCGTTTGTATTATTAAGGCCATATTTCAGTTAAACTGCATGTATTACTCTGGGCAGTGTTTAAAAATTTCCTGTGGCTCAAGTTACATTTTAAAATGCCATAAATAATCTGTACATATAGAGCACATTTATCTATTTTCTTATTATACACAATTCTATTTATCTTAACAATCTGTGACTTGTTTGTGTAATACCATTTAATGATACATTCCAGCTTGTAAAGGAGCAATAACTGAAACTGCAATAATGCAATAAATCACCTAACATAAAATATAAGAAAGCTGTACAATATGCAACGATAAACAACAGCATGCAGTGTGTAGTAATAAACTACAGTTAGGTCCATAAATATTTGGACAGAGACAACTTTTTTCTAATTTTGTACATTACCACAATGAATTTTCCAGTTATTTAATTTGTCCAATTACTTGTGAGCCCCTGAAATGAAGGGATTGTGTTCAAAAAATGCTTTAGTTGCCTCACATTTTTATGCAATTGTTTTGTTCACCCCACTGAATTAAAGCTGAAAGTCTGCACTTCAACTGCATCTGAGTTGTTTCATTTTAAAGTCATTGTGGTAACGTACAGAACCAAAATTAGAAAAAAGTTCTCTGTCCAAATATTTATGGACCTAACTGTATATATAGCCAGTTCATTTTTGAATGCCGGTCCCAAGCCCGGATAAATGGGGAGGGTTATGTCTGGAAGGGCATCCGGTGTAAAATTTTGCCAAATCAATATGCGGACAACAATACAAATTTCCATACCAGATCGCTCGCGCCCCGGGTTAACAATGACTGCCACTAGTACTGTTAGCCAACAGGGTGCTGGCGGAAATTGGGCTACTGTTGGCAGAAGGAGGAGTAGAACAGGGGGAAGACTTGTCTGGAGGCAGAAGGACAGGAGGAAGGTAAAGAGAGTGGAACTGAGGGTAGGAACTTTGAATGTTGGCATATGACTGGCAAGAGAAGAGAGTTAGCAGATATGATGGAGAGAAGGAAGGTTGATATATTGTGCGTGCAAGAGACTAAATGGTAGGGGAGCAAGGCCAGTTGGATTGGAGGTGGATTCAAATTGTTCTATCATGGTGTGGATGGGAGGAGAAATGGGGTAGGAGTTATTCTGAAGGAACAGTATGTCAAGAGTGTTTTGGAGGTGAAAAGAGTGTCAGGCAGAGTAATGATTATGAAGCTGGAAATTGCAGGTGTGATGATGAATTTTGTTAGTGCATATGCCCCACAAGTTGGGTGTTTGATGGATGAGAAAGAAGATTTTTGGAGTGAGTTGGATGAAGTGATGAACAGTGTACCCAAGGGACAGAATGTGGTGATTGGAGCAGATTTCAATGGACATGTTGGTGAAGGGAACAGTGGAGACGAGGAGGTGATGGGTAGGTATGGTGTCAAGGAGAGGAATGAAGAAGGTCAGAGGATAGTGGATTTTGCCAAAAGGATGGACAAGGCTGTGGTGAATACATATTTTAAGAGGAGGGAGGAACATAGGGTGACGTACAAGAGTGGAGGAAGATTGTGGATTATATCCTATGCAGAAGAGTCAATCTGAAGGAGATTGAGGACTGCAAAGTGGTGGCAGGGGAAAGTGTAGTTAAGCAGCATAGGATGGTGGTCTGTAGGATGACATTGGAGATCAAGAAGTGGAAAAGAGTGAGGGCAGAGCCAAGGATCAAATGGTGGAAGTTGAAAAAGGAAGACTGCAAGGCTGAGTTTAGGGAGGAGGTGAGACAGGCCCTGGGTGGCAGTGAAGAGTTACCAGACAGCTGGGAAACTACAGCAGATGTAGTAAGAGTGACAGCAAGAAGGGTGCTTGACGTGACATCTGGAAAGAGGAAGGAGGAAAAGGAAACCTGGTGGTGGAATGAGGAAGTACAGGAGATTATACAGAGGAAGAGGATGGCAAAGAAGAACTGGGATAGTCAGAGAGATGCAGAAAGTAGACAAGAGTACAAGGAGATAAGGCGCAAGGTGAAGAGAGAGGTGGTGAAGGCTAAAGAAAAGGCGTATGATAAGTTGTGTGACAGTATGGACACTAAGGAGGGAGAAAAGGACCTGTACCGATTGGCTAGACAGAGGGACCGAGCTGGTTAAGATGTGTAGAAGGTTAGGGTGATAAAGGATAAAGATGGAAACATACTCACAAGCGAGGAGAGTGTGCTGAGCAGATGGAAAAAGTACTTTGAGAGAGTGAGGAATGAAGAGAACGAGAGAGAGAGAGAGAAGATTGGATGATGTAGAGAATAGTGAATTAGGAAGTGCAACAGATTAGCAAAGCTAATAGAAGCTATGAAGAGGATGAAAAATGGAAGGGCTGTTGGTCCAGGTGACATACCTGTGGAAGCATGGAGGTGTTTAGGAGAGATGGCAGTGGAGTTTTTAACCAGATTGTTTAATGTAATCTTGGAAAGTGAGAAGATGCCTGAGGAGTGGAGAAGAAGTGTACTGGTGCTGATATTTAAGAATAAGGGGGATGTGCAGGACTGTAGTAACTATACGATAAAATTGATGAGCCACAGCATGAAGTTATGGGAAAGAGTAGTGGAAGCTTGGTTAAGAAGTGAGGTGATGATTAGTGAGCAGCAGTATGGTTTCATGCCAAGAAAGAGCACCACAGATGCGATGTTTGCTCTGAGGATGTTGATGGAGAAGTTTAGAGAAGGCCAGAAGGAGTTGCATTGCGTCTTTGTGGGCCTGGAGAAAGCATATGACAGGGTGCCTCGAGAGGAGCTGTGGTATTGTGTGAGGAAGTCGGGAGTGGCAGAGAAGTACGTAAGAGTTGTACAGGATATGTATGAGGGAAGTGTGACAGTGGTGAGGTTTGCATTAGGAGTGACGAATGAATTCAAGGTGGAGGTGGGATTACATCAGGGATCGGCTCTGAGCCCTTTCTTATTTGCAATGGTAATGGACAGGTTGACAGACGAGATTAGACAGGAGTCCCTGTGGACTATGATGTTTGCTGATGACATTGTGATCTGTAGCGATAGTAGATAGCAGGTTGAGGAGACCCTGGAGAGGTGGAGATATGCTCTAGAGAGGAGAGGAATGAAGGTCAGTAAGAACAAGACAGAATACATGTGTGTAAATGAGAGGGAGGTCAGTGGAATGGTGAGGATGCAGGGAGTAGAGTTGAGATCAATTGTACAGAGTAATGGAGATTGTGGAAGAGAGGTGAAAAAGAGAGTGCAGGCAGGATGGAATGGGTGGAGAAGAGTGTCAGGAGTAGTTTGTGACAGATGGGTATCAGCAAGAGTGAAATGGAAGGTCTACAGGACGGTGGTGAGGCCTGCTGTGTTATTTGGGTTGGAGATGGTGGCACTGACCAGAAAGCAGAAGACAGAGCTGGAGGTGGCAGAGTTAAAGATGCTAAGATTTGCACTGCGTGTGACGAGGATGGATAGGATTAGAAATGAGTTCATCAGAGGGTCAGCTCAGGTTGGATGGTTGGGAGACAAAGTCAGAGAGGCGAGATTGCGTTGGTTTGGACATGTGCAGAGGAGAGATGCTGGGTGTATTTGGAGAAGGATGCAAAGGATAGAGCTGCCAGGGAAGAGGAAAAGAGGAAGGCCTAAGAGAAGGTTTATGGATGTGGTGAGAGAAGACATGCAGGTGATGGTGTAACAGAGCAAGATGCAAAGAACAGAAAGATATGGAAGAAGATGATCCGCAGTGGCAATCCCTAACAGGAGCAGCCGAAAGAAAAAAAGAAAATGAAGTAGGTCTCTTTGAAGGTGGTAGCTGTTTTTGAATCTACTAGTTTGGGCTTTCATGGTACTGCTCTATTTTGTACATGTCCTCGGTTGATGGTTTCTTGTGTTATGTCCAAACATTTTTATGGTAGATTTCAGAGTAAATCTGCACAATAGAACTTTAAATAGATTGACAATGTCCAAGCAGATGTTACAACTTATCTTGTAGTCCTTGTCTTGTACAGTTTACTGTATGTTAGCCTACCACCATGAGATGCTGCCGCCCAGGCAACTGGCTGTGGTCCATCCATCTATCTATCCATCTGTCCCCCACTATAAGGCTGTGTTGCAATTAAAATTCAAGAGTACCTGGTTACCCATCCTGCATTTCTTCAGTCCCCTCAGAAAAGATAACTGCTATGGAATTTTAGACAGTGGGAGGCATGTGATGAGAACAGTTCCTGTTGGGTGTGGTTTTCTGAACAAATGATGTCAAACCACTTAGTGAAAATTAAGGCCTTATTTGGAAAAAAAGCAAAACAAATAAAACTAAATATAGGAGCTAGACAAAATATATTTAAATAAGGTTGGCCTAAATTAAGGAACATTTAGCTAAAAACACAAAGTAAATTTAAAAGATGTATCACTCTTTATATATTCTAAATATATTACATAATTGCTGACCAATAACAATTTGTACATTTTTCATATTTACTTAAACATAATGTATTTAAAATAATACCATTTTTTTTTTTATTCTGTGACACCACTTACGTTTTAATAACAAAGCATTTTAAAAATTAAAGATTTTATTTGCATTACAGTGCATCCCAAATTTCTTCTTTTCAGCATAACATGGAACTCTATGTGACACAATTATGTGAATACATAAGTTGAATTTTTTCAGACTTTTAATTAAAATCATTCTATGATCATGTCAAAATTGGTGCTGATATTTATTGTACACTGTATGTAAAGCTTTGCTCAGTTACTCTTCTTTGAGATTGACAGTGTGTGCGTGTCGATGTTGTGCCTAGGCTGCATGGATTATCTTTAGTGTTTGAAAGTCTTGATGCCTTGGCTGAAGGATATTATGTAATTAACTTGATGGTATAATGAAAATGTGTTGCTCTTTACTGACAAATCTGCTTAACAGTTTTGATGCAAATCAGTATGTCAAACTGCAATTTGTGTACTATCCACTCAGGATTAGCTGCAATATACAAGTTAAAAAAAAAATAGAGAACATCTGCTAAATGCTGGCACATAAAATCAGTGTTTATTTAATATTCATAGATTTGTTTTTTAGATTTACATTTTAATAGCTAAAGTAAAAATTCCTTAATATTCATTTCCACAATTATCTCCTGACTTTTAACTGTTGGATAACCAAAACTGAATTGACAGAAGTACATGTGTCAAGAGACACATATTTAGGGGGCTGTCAGTACAACACTCGGCCCTTTACAAGTAAAAATTTACAGAAAACTTCATGGAAAAAAAAAATTTAAGAGAGAGGCAGGAAATAACTAGGTGCAGAATTTCACAGTAGTGAACTTGAAAGTAATGAGCCCATCCACAAGTTTATTAATTTTATTAACTCTTCGCTGTCTAAATGTAATTTTAAGGTGCAAAAGATCTCATCTCAGCCCTGCACAATAACCTGCCAAAGGAAACTAAAGATGCAGCTCCCTGGACAAGCTCACTCAACTATCTCTGTGGAAGCCAAAGACGAGCCCCTGCCTGAATTAGACTAGCTCACGTGGGTGAAAAATAAAAAAAAAATCACATAACTACAAAATGCGAAAATGACAAAGAAGCTACTTTAATTCAATCTCAGAATTCATCATCCTACCAAGAGTCTGCCTCACACTTGTGGTGTCTGTCTATAAATGTAGCACTTGATGCGCATTCTACCAGCAATTCACTAATCAAAGTTTTATACTCCCCAGATATAGCCCAGTCTCTCAACTTTGACATGTGAAATGACAGTTTTCATTTCAAGGTGTATTTCATGTTGTGTGGAGTGCCACTAAAATAAATAAATGAATAAATCATTAAATAAATAAATAAATACCTAAAGAAATAAGTAACAAATACATACTTTGATACTTCTAATTATTTATGCTCATATATCATTGTGCTTTTATTTAATTATTGTCACAATTTATATATTTGTGTATTTATTCATTTAGTTTTCTAATTTTGTCCAGAATATTCCTCATTGCTTAAGCCATTTACTAATGTGTGTGTTAAAGTAGAATTTGAAATTGACTGTAAAGGTAACTGATTTCTGTGGTTTTACCGCTTACTAGGTATGCCAACTGCTGCCTTATTTCAATTAACGGTAGAACAGTAAGCAAACCATTTAATGGCCCAACAATAAAGAATCGTAAAAGTCACTTCTGCATGTTACAAATTAATGCTGTCTTTGTGGCAGCCTGCATATTAGGAAGCCTCTATAAATCTGCAGTAGTTCTTGCCTTGAGAAAGCAGGTCATAGATAAGATTACAATTTTCTGAAAACTTGTAAAAGTAATAACTTCATTATTCATTTCTAATTTCACAAAAAACAGATGTGTTTAATAAATTTATAACAATGTCCACTTTGAAGGAAATGGGAATAATGTCAGTCATTAAAGATCTGCTAAATGTTTTCAGTATGAGCAATACTGCATTTGTGTTCTTCGCCAAAATAGAGGGAGATGGGAGTAAGGGGCAAGTGGTATGTTGAGTCACTCATTTAAATTTACTTCTTCCATGTTCAGAATGTTTTGATTCAATGGTACTACATCTAGAAATGGATTATTTAGTCTGTTCAGCCTTTACGTTCAAGGAATCTAGTGTGGTAGAAATTTAACAACTTATTAAAGAAAGAAACATCCCCTAACAGGACAAATTAGTAACCAGGCGCAGGAGAAGAGCTGTTCATTGTATCTTTTAATTACTCCTCAACAAAATGCCATAGAGGGAGCGTTCTTCAAAAGTAGTCTGTTACAGCCTGGTGAGAATGGTCAGAGAAAACACTTAGCTCCATCACGGTGGGGGATGGGACAGTAGGCTGCGTGCTGCTTGTGCTGTTCGACACTAAGACGCTGATGGAGAGGTGTGAAGGGATTTAAGGCGGGCCAGGAATTCTAGTTTTAAACAACCATATTTTGCTTATGTGGTACTGTCTGTACTTAAGTGAAAGCTTCTCATCTCTGCATACTGTGGGGTTCATATAAGAGGCACAAACCCAGGGGAAGCTGGGCAAAAGGTGTGCTTAATGTTTTATTTAAAATTAGAATCTATACCATGATTATCTAAAGGACACACTGATTGCTTACATTGAGTTAAGACTAAGCCTTGTGACGGCAGAGATTTTGTATGACAATCAAATGTTATTGATCCCAAAATGAAGATGCTGCATACATAAGAGATTTTTGCTTAGAGATTATCTTCTGTTCATACTGTAGATTTTTAACAGCTATATTTAGCTGAAATTGAGCTCAGCTTTTGTAAGATTTCATAAACTTACATCTATAAGGCAGATGGACCACAGTCAAAAGCCAATACAATGTCCCGTTTCAAAATACAAACACCATAATTCAGTCTTTGAGAACACTTGAAAGCTAAAAGTGGCAGTGTTGAGATGCCACATCTTTCTTCTAAAAATAACATGCAGTGACTAATTATAGACAGGATCCATTAAACATCAAGTAACCCCCAGCTGAAAACGCTGCACCACTGCAAGTCTAATTATCAAACGCTGTTCGTTTTCAGGGTGTTGTGAGGTTCTCCCATCAATTTCAGTTTATTATTTTGTCAGAACTGGAAATGTATACAGCTGTACCAGGTGACCAGTTTAGTTTTTACCCAGACCAGAATTAAACTGTGTAATATTTATACTTGGAGAAGGCTCAGCGCAATTCACATGAAAAGGACCTTCAATCAGTTCTATGTGACTTGATTTTATAAGTAAAAGATCTTTGATGAAATGGATTATTCAGCAAAAAGATTAACATCACCTCATGTCCTTCTTACATTCACTCGGGTTTCCTTCAGGGATTAAATATGCTGATGGATAAATCAAAATTGACACATTTTAGGCTGTGGTCTAATTTATACAAGGGGGTCCATTGATACTGAAGTAACAAAAATTACAATATTTTGACATAGTTTATCAAAAATTGACTCTAGCTATAATGTTTGTTGTATTAATGTTGTCTTGTAATTTTGTTTGCTATGTTTGATGCAGTTTAAACTGTTCTCTTCTTTTAAAGAAGTACTCCACACAAAAGTGATATTTTTTTAAATGTGTTACTTAATCCTGTGTAGTTTGTAGTGATGGCAGAGAAAGATTTTTAATCTCATGGTTTCATAGAGAACTGAGGTAACAAACTTTCTGACAGAATGGGCATCTGTGGAGACTAATGATGGACCTGTGCAGACAATGTAACAACGTACATGAAAACATCTCATGTTACGTTAAGTGCATGTAGAGGAAACACACTTACATTAACCAGTGAGTGAAGGATACAGAAGTTAGACCCTGTGTGAATGTGTTTCCTCTGAGTGTACAGCTCTGGATTTCTGGAAATATTTATTTAACAATATTTTAGCAAAAAATGCATATATTTTGCATGCTGTGAGCATACAGCTTAATGACTCGCTACATGGATTATGAAACAAAAGTAATGTTAGATTTTTTCATGGACATTTTTATGTTGTTTGCTGTAGTCCAGCACTTATCTCCATAGTTGGCCATTTTATCAGAACTTTTTTCTTCAACCATCACTACAAACCACATGGAGCAAGTAACAAAAAAAAAGTCATTTTTGGATGAAGTACTATTTTAAAGTACAGTACTGCGCATTTACACATTTATTACAGGTTACAATATTTCTGGTCTCCTTTACCAGTGAACTTTGTATTCACTCATTGCCATTGTCTTTAATTCAAATAAAATCTGAAAGGACAAGAAAGTAACTCTCATACACACACACCAAGAGACGATCCCTGTCTTGCTTCTCTTTTCTTTTCTCCTTGCATCACATTATGCTCTGCTACATTTTTGTTTAGAGATCTGGCTTGACTTTATGAGGTACACATAATTTCAAACAACTATGCTCTGTGATGAGGATTGTTGGAGACAATTGGATGAAGTATTTATTTGGGAACACCTAAAAATAACATTTGCAGTTGCACCATATGTAAAACCACATTAGCTACAGTTCTTGTCAGTCACATTTGTGCAAAGTTAGTGACAGCGAACATCTGAAGCCCTAGTAAGAGCAGCACTCCAACATGGAATGTAACTGCTTAGTGCGAGAAGGTACCTACCAAAGCTGGAAGAGAGTTAACCCGCCATCTTAAAGAATATGTGTTGACCTCAGGTGATAACACAGAAAGCAAAGTGGGTGCATATCAAGGAAAACTGCACATTTTCACTGCAAGACATGAAAATGGTGTGTGCTCTAGATTTTGTCAAGTACAGCAGGAATGGTTAACTGGCACAAATGGAGAAGCATTTGTTTCCAGTTTATCCTATGGCTTATTTAGCAGTTTATTAAACAACAGTGTCTGGTAGCTCAACATCTAACTCATCTCAAATATGCTGACCCCAGCTGTTGCATCATAAATGTGTCTTTATAACTTAATATGATGTACTGTGAAACTAATCAGCTGAACTCTGTTAGTACATTGGCTAAAAAGTTTATTTGCGCAGTTTATTGTAAAAGCACCTTTAGTAAGTTGTTCTCTTGCTTCAAGTTTGATGAAATTAGTTACTTCTGGAAGCTTAGTGATGATAAGGCATCTGTGTGACCCTGAAGACCCCAGTAATGATGTTCTGGAGAAAAGCAGCAGTTGGGGATTTATAGACAAAGTTTCAGCAGTCATTTGCAATAAAGAGGTTGGCAGAGGAGGGCATTTCTGTTCTTTGCATCCATCTTAAATAATACAAATTATTATGCAGAAAACATCATTCCTTACTTAATCTGCTTTCAGGTCTGCTTACATTTTGTCAACAGAATGTGATGTTAATGGGTATTTTTTTTCCTGTTTTACTGAGAAGAACTAAAACAGTTAAGTTTGGAGTACAATCATTAGACCTACTGATATAAGTGACCGGGACTAAGAACAGCATCAAGACCCCAGTAAGATCCCATCTACAGTTTATTTGTTTGAAAATAACTAAAGCTAGGGGTTATTTTCTTTAACCTGTATTGATTCTTCAGCTTTAGTCCAATGAGACACGTCCATCAGCAGCCCAGTCTGCTTCAGATGACTTTTGACCTGTCTGCAATTTGGAAATGAGCCTGCTGATTTAGCTGTCGGTCAAAGTGGTGCTTTTTTGCTGCAAGTGTCTTCTCCACTTTTTATTAATGACTCTGACATACTTTACATAAAAGTCTGCTTCTGACCCCTTACTCTCTGTAAAGGATTCTTGTTTTTCCTTTTCACTTGAGATGAAGAATGAAACTAACAGACAGTGTTTTCAGGTGCAGATTTAAACTCTGGCTTTCATTAACGTTTATTCAATTTGGAATTCTGTAAAACACTAGCGTGTAGCAGCCATAAGGTGCTCCGATTCTTTTTTTTTTTTATATTATTCAGGAGATCCCAGGAGTGCACCTAGCCTTGACTCAGCCAGCACAAACAGAGACTCGAACCACAGTAGTGAAATAAATAAATGAGGAAGAATGTATTAACTATAGGATGAATGGAAAAATAATTAAACAAATAGTGTGCATGCAGAAGCCCATCCTAAATAATCTCAACAACGATAACTACATTAACTAAACACAGATACTGTACAAATAAACCCACAGGAAAAATTACACAAAACAATGAATGGTAAACACATACACAGCCCAAAAAACAGATCAGTATCAGATGAAGAGGTAGAATGGATGTCTCCTGTGAACCGCCTGTTGAGGAATATGTAAAGATTGTCCTACTATGGTGTGTTTGTCGATGATGATTTGAAACTGTTTGGATCATGCGCTGAACACAACATTGTTTTTCAAAATTGACAATACCACTTGAATTAGCAAATGCAGGATGCAGAACACATACCCAGGGAAAAGCTAATCCATCCAGGTATGGGTATTTATAATCTAAATGAGAGGTGTTACTGCACCAGTGGAAGCAGTCTAACAAAAATGCACAAGACAGTAGCGATCCTCTTGGCCCCTTACATCTCCCTTTTAAATTTAGCTCACTGTCGTCTTTCTCCCAGCAGCACTAGCGGCATTAGCCAAAGTTACATAGTGATGCAGTAATCCTCTGGCTGTTGGGAATTGCTGCCTTTCCAGGTAGCACTGCTACACACCTGCCACAATCCTGCTGTGTTCTACGCTGTTATTCTGCATGTTGTTACCTAAAGGGACACCCGTGGGTTTTAAAATGTTATTTTACCTGAATCATTGATTTTCACAGGTGTAACCAAAGTGGACTATGGAGATATTTCAACAAGAACAGTGCTAAGACAGAAATTGCAGTGCAAGCCATTCTCATGGTACCTTGAGAATGTGTATCCTGACTCTCAGATTCCACGTCATTATTATTCTTTGGGAGAGGTAAGTCAACTATATACACCAAGTACAGCAAAATCACTTTACACATCTTCAAACAAATGGCAATAGCGAGAGAAGCAGTGGGGTACACTTACTGTAGTTTTCATGATTTGTATTACACACCATGTGCATGTCTAAGGCAGTTTATTTATTCAATATGGACATTCCCTCTACGGTTCTTCCTCATGTGTATTAACATTTACTTCCTGGATGGAGATACAGTGGGTATAGAAAAGAACCCCCCCCCCCCCCCCGAAACAGTCCCATTTTTCTTTGTTTTACAGCCTTAAATCAAAACACACAAAAATATTTCTTCCCAGCTTTACTTACTCAATGAAACCTATTACATCCAAGTGAAAGATATCACAGCTACAGTTCAGAAAAATTATAAAAAAATCAAAAACAAGACTTACCGAGATTAATAAAGGATCACCACCCCCCCCCCCCCCAAACCCAATGTCAATATTTTGTTGAAGCCCCTTTTGCTTTAATGGCAGCCTTGAGTCTGTTGGGATACTTCTCTATCAGCTTTGCACATCTAGATTTATTTGCCCACTCTTCTTTACAGAACTGTTTAAGTTCGATCAAATCGGATGGTGAGTGTTGGTGGTCTGCACATCTTCAAATCTTTCCACAGATTTTCAGTGGGATTTAGGTCTGGGCCCTGACTGGCCACACGAGGACATTCACTTTTTTCTCCTTCAGCCACTGTGTGGTCAATTTTGCTGTGTGCTTCGGGTTGTTGTCATGTTAAAAGGTGAACATTCTGCCCATCATCAGCTTTCTGGCAGAGGGTAGCAGGTTTTCCTCAAGAATTTGATGTTATTTTGCCCCATCCATTTTTCCTTTCACCCTAACGAGAGCCCCAGGCCCTGCAGCAGAGAAACACCCCCACAACAGGATGCTGCCACCTCCATACTTTACTGTAGGTATGGTGTGTTGTGGATGGTGACCTGTATTTGGTATTGAGGCCAAATAGTTTGATTTGGTCTCATTTGACCATAAGACCTTTTTCCACTTGGCATCAGAATCTTCAAGGTGCATTCTGGCAAAGCTCAAACGAGCCTTAATGTGGCTTTTTCCTTGCGACCCTCCCGAACAAGCCACAATTGTGGAGCGCTTGTGAAATTGTTGTCACATGCACACAATGACCACTCTTTGCCATAAAATCCTGTAACTCCTTCAAAAAGGCCATTGGCCTCTTGGTAGCCTCTCTTACCAGTTTCCTCCTTGCTCTTCCATCCAGTTTGGAGGGACGGCCGGATCCTGGGAGGGTCCTAGTAGTACCAAACACTTGCCACTTCTTTATTATGGACTTTACTGTGCTCCTTGGGATTGATAAAGCCTTTGAGATTTTTTTTTTGTATCCACCTCCTGCCTTATGTCTGTCCACAACTCTATCCCTGAGGTCTTTTGAAAGTGGCTTGCCACCCATAGTCAGTTGTTTGCTGTCAGTTGCACTACCAAGCAAGGGAATGAATGCTCCAGAAACAGCTTCACTAATCACACAGATTACAATTGATCACAGGTGGGACCCAGTAACCAGGGTCTGCAATGGAAATGGTGGTTACTTACACCTGACTGAGTTTAGGAGGGGGGTGAGCCTTTATTCATCTCAGTATTTCTTGTTTTTGATTTTTTTATAATTTTTCTGAACTGTAGATGTGATATCTTTCACTTGGATGTTATAGGTTGCATTGAGCAAGTAAACCTGGGAAGAAATATTTTTATGTGTTTTCATTTAAGGCTGTAAAGCAAAACAAATGAGAATATTTCGAAGGGGGGGGGAGGATTCTTTTCTATACCCACTGTATGTAATTACAGTAAATAACAGTGAGACCCTGCATGAATTTCAGTCCCACCTACTGCTCCTTGTTGCCTTGTTCATTTCTGGTGGAATCTCTTTTATAAAATAGGATAAGGAAATATGGTTGGTGCTCTGTGCCTTATATTTAATATTTTTTATGAAAGAATAACAAGTGTTTTTTTTCTCTTATAGTTCCACGTTTTCAGATTATTAAACTAACTAGCATTTTTAGTTTGCATTGTTTGGTCATGTAGATAGATAGATAGATAGATGTACTAACTATATCAAATTTTTCTCCCTTACATTTGATTAAAAGTTTCCTGAAATTAAGATTTAAGATACAATTTAAAATTAAGATTTAAGTTAAGATTTGCCAGATGTGTTGCTTTGCATCATTTAAAGTAGTTACTGAAAAAAATGAATCATTTGTGTATTTTTTGGGGGGTTTGGGTTGCAGATAATGGCAGTTCTTCTCCATTGTATGATTCACAAAATACTGAATGGATTATGTTGTTGAAATTTCTCCCTTCAGCATCCATGTAGGCATGGAGATGTTCATGGGGCTAAGTGTAGGATTTATTCTGAACCATTTTGGACCACACAATCTAGAATTTCTCTGTGTTTTAAGGTTTTGGTTGATTTTACAGAATTCTTTAATGTACACTCTTTGGCTTTCCACAATTTTGTATATAAAGTGCTGCTTCAGAAAAAGATCTGTGATCTAAAAATGAGATGAGATAAAGTAGGGTAATATGACATATTAACTAACAGCAATGTCAGCTAAGTGCATCATATTATATTGCATACCGTTATTAATGTTTGGTCAAGACAAATGCCTCCTTTTAAAGTTACTTATAATATCTGCAGTTGACAACTCTTCAAAGCTGTGGATGTAGTTATTTGGGTGTTGACTATTCTTAAATACATTAATTTTATCAGTTGTAGTATAAAGAGTTTGATGTCTTTATAGGCATGATTAATAATAATGTAGGAGCCTTTTCCTTTGTCTTCTTATTTATAGTACATTTTGTTCTTTTTACCACATTTCAGATAAGAAATGTCGAAACAAACCAGTGCTTGGATAATATGGCCAGAAAAGAAAATGAGAAAGTTGGAATATTTAACTGCCATGGCATGGGTGGCAATCAGGTAAGCACTGCCAAGCCTTTTTCTTTTTTAACCTTATTAGGTAACATGTTATTGTGTTGGCAAAGGATTAATAGACGAGTTATGCCAAAGGTTTAAAGAGTGGAACATTTGCCCAGTATCTTTAGTCCTTCCCATTCAGTTCCCTCCTCTCTCATTTTTTTGGTTTTGGCTGAGGACGATTTCCAACTTAATGTCATTCAACGATTGCCATTTTCTGTTAGTGTTGTTTACTTGCTGAGTGGAACATTTATCATCCATTTATTTGGAAATTATTTTTGTTAAGGCAGCAGTCAATCTGGTGATATTTTATAATGCTTTAAATACAGAACCGTTTATAAAAAGCAAAGTTCAGGCATTTCAAATGGTTTTCTGTCAGATATTAATATGTAGGTTATATTGTAGTTTATCTGAGCCAGCCCACACTTTCCTTTCTCCTTCGCCAAAACACTTCAGTTGCCTCTTTAGCCATATGTTGATGCCCTTCTGATTGTTGGGATTGTTCAGAATTTATCATAGTACATTGGTTTAAGTAAATAGAAGAAAGGAAATGCTTTAATGGAGTTACTGTTTATGGAATCATGAATCAGGTATAACCTTTTAAAAGAATTACAAGGGTAAACTTATTAAAGACTGTTGGAGTATCTGAAGCTGAACTTAAATCATCGTCTTTTTGTATAGTGGCTCATCACTAAGAAACCCATTTGGCATTTGTCTTTGCTATCACTCTCCAATGTTTTCACTGTGACGTTAAGATCCTATTTTGCTGAAATTCATGGACTGAAAGACAAGCAGACGTTTCCTTGCAGGTGGTGTTTTTAACAAGAGTGAACTGAAGCCATGCAGCATTTGGCAGCAAAATCAATGGGCATACACAGCACAGGCAGCTTTTGTTCAAGAACAGAGCAGTGTGCACCAGCAGAAGAATGACAGTGTCCCTTTTGAAGATGAACAAATATAATGTTTCTTTTATGCAGCTCTGATGAATTCTGAGAACGAATTTCAAATACAACAAAGAAAAGTTACTTTGTCATGTGGTATTTTTGTAAAGGGATCACGCTGGAAAGTCTGTGGTCCTCATAATTATATGATGTCGAGGGTATGGAATGTAGTTGGTAAAACTGCAGCTTCAAGGGCATTAAATATAATTACTAATTATGGGCAAAATTAAATAATCTGCCTGAAGTGATAGCTTTATGATGGTGTTCTCTTTAGAAAGTTATGATGGCCTGTTTTGTGATGCTCACAGTGCATTCAGTTTAAAGAACACAAATCCCTACTTCTGATGCTTTGGAGTCGCCCATTCTGTGGCCGAATACACAATTTGTACTTCATTTCTTAGAAATTGGGATAGTAATGCTTGTTATACTCTCAGATGAATGGATAAGTTGATCCTAATTTATCTTTTTGTGCCCTGCACATTTTACTTTTTTGCTTTCATGACGGCTAATTAACCCTTTGCTGCTTGTATGAAGCTTTCCATTTCTATAAGACATCATTCTGAAAGAAACTCGCACAGTGACTGTGACCCTGTAACATTAAAGCTTCCTCCATGGGGTCTTCAGGGCCTTCTAAGTTTAGTTGGAGCCGTGCGACACTTTTCTTGCTGTTCGAAAATGTAAGAGTAGTCTTTGCAGGATTGCTGATAGAGAATGGCATAATCCTCACACTATTGGAACAGGAGAACATAAAAATGGCTGAAAGTCCAGGCTAAAAGAAAAAACACAACACCCGAAACTTAGCACTGGGTTCTCTGAGAATTAACTGTGTGTGATGTACAAAAAAAACAAAACAAATAAATAAATAATGATCTCTGAAAGACAAGTGTAAAGTGTAGCAGAGAGTTAGTGTGCCATAGGAGACTCTGACCTACTAGCAAGATGCCAAGGCCGGAGCCTGAGCAATCCCATTTATTAAGTTAATGGTGGTGGGAGAGGCGCACAAGTCAAATTTCCAGACAAGCTTATCACACTGCACACAGGGAGGAAATTATTAAAACATGTTCACTCAAGCAGGTTCTCTCCTCTCTTTTACTCCAATTTTCTTTATTCATTTATTATTTTATCTATTCATTTGTTTTTACTAGGATAAAGTTTTACACTGCTGGCCTAGCTCTCTTTTTCAGGGGTGGGGGTTGATTTGTTTCAAACCTGTTTTTCTTTTTGTAAAACTTGAGTTATGTGTATGGAATGTTATTTGATTTTAATAAATTCAATAACATTTTTTTAAAAAAAAGTCAACATTCACACTCAAAACATTACCAGCCAAGTTGGAAATATTTCCTACTGTCTTTGTTGGTGTGTTTTTCTAATATTGATCAAACTTTTTTTAAGTTAAAAAAAAAATCACCTTTAGAAATTTTTCTACATTTTTTAATTCTAATTTAATTACAGATAAAAAACAAAATGGCTGAATTTTGAGGATCCATTCTTTAAATCAATTTCTGTATTATTATTTGGGCTTTTTATAAATATAATTTTTAGTTACTTTTTTATGATTTGTCTTTTCTTTCAAGTTGAATGTAAAGTTCTTGTTTTGAGTATTTACACGGTGTCCAAACAGTGTCACATGACCAACTTAGTCATGCTAGTCACGTCACAGGATACAATATAAATATGATGGTGCTGCTGGATTTCTCTCGCCATCCGCTGGTGGATATACAAACTGAATGTATCAAGAACTTAGCATTAGTTAGATTTCTTTTATGGTGACTCTAGTGTCAGGTTTTGAGATCCTTTGTGCCATCAGCTCTGATTCTCGCTTTCTTTAGTTTTGGCCTGTCAGTCTTTTTGTCTTTACGCTAGTCTTGTTGAAGCCAGACATAAAATATATAAGTCTGGAGACAACCATAAGTGAATTTTGCTTAAAACTGGGTGGGAACAATTAGACGGCTCACTGAGCGTCACATTTCTAAACCAATCCAATGCCTCATGAAGGTGGCGCTTGACGCAGGGGTGCTGATTTTGAACTGCAAAAGATTAGATGTGCTCTTGTTAACCTGGTCCAGCAGAGAGCAAGGTTCTGATTACAATGAATCATCTACAGTCAGAAAAGTCTCTTTAAAAAACTTTATTAGTCATATAAACGTGTATCACGTATGCAAAGAGCACACTGCATGTTTTAAAAATAAACACAACCTGATGCAAGGGAAAAGCCTTTCTTTAGCATCATATCATATATTGGCATTTATGGCGTTGATGGACAAATGGGAAACATGAAGGATATGTTGTCTATAATTGTGTAGGAGTCAACGAAATTTTGAAAGAAATGGTGGCAACTTTTATGAAAATGTGAACCGCAAAATATGCATTTTAAGTAAATGGTGTGTCACACTCCATCAAAAGGACTAGCGTTAAGAGGGCTAATAATGAAGAGTCACAGGAAATGCAGATTTCAGTACTCAAAACACCCAAATCAACAAATCTGCCCAATGCCAGTCGATGCACAGACGAACCTTCTGATTGCACATCTAAACAAATACCTAAAGAAATTTAACATTAATTGGAAATGCAAACATGCCATGACAACATAGTTGCAGCATTTTAACATATTGTGTATCCATTGACCACTTTGTTTATGTAAACTCAGTATGCTGCTGTTATGTCATATTGTGAAGCAATAGTCAAAATGACAGTAAGATATTATAGCAGACAGAGCCCAGTAGCTGTGGTGATATACGTTTATACGTCTGCCTGTCTCCACTGTCAGAGCTCTCATTACGTCATACAACTTAATTATTAAGCCTCAGTTACTTTGTGCTACTGAGCTCCTGAATAAATAACAGCAATTTTAGCTTTTTGTTTTCTCTCAGCATTGAGTCTTTTGTTCCCCACTTTCTGCTCTCTCCCTGACACCCCTGTGACAGTTTAAAACGCACAGACCTGGGGGCAGGAGTTTTAGGAAGAAGCCTTGTGTGTGTAGCCTTTGTGGTGCAGGTTTGCGCCGCTATTCACTACACAATTTTTAATGGGTTGTCCCCAGACATGTTTTCTCATTTTAGAATCACGGCCGGCCCTGCAAATTATCTTTACGCTTAAAACTGCTGCCTGCTTTTTTGACCATGATTTTGCTTCTCCTGCCCTATTCCTCCTCACAGTAACTCTGAGACTGCGTTCACATAACAGTTTCTGGTAGATGCATGTTTGTCATCCAAGTTTCTATCCAGCTTTCTGTATTTGGACTCTGCAGTAGTTTTTAAATTATTATCCTCACAGAAGATGTATTTTCTTCCATGTTTCAGGATTTATTTGTACTTTGCTGCAAGCCTTCAGTCTTCAAAAGTCTTGAATGTCTTTGCACAGAACAATTTCCATTCCATATTCTAAAACCAATTTTAATGTTTCATGGTAGGGATGATGTTCTCAGGATAATGTGCTCAGTTTGCTCTTACTAGACCACTGAATGTACTCCTCTAATTTTCCCAAATGCCCCAATAAAGACAACCAACTATAAAATTAACCTAGTAAAGACTGCCACCATTTTTGAGATGCTTAATGCTTGTAATGGTGTAAGGCCGAGTTTACTTGTGCATGTATTTTACATAAATCTGGAAGATTCCACCAGGTGGCAGCACGAGATATCATTACAGTGAGAAAGTGTTCGCTTTGCTGTGTTGTGAATTGCCTGAAACATCTTGCCACAATAGGATGGATGTTTAGTCATGCTTGATCAATGAAGGGAAGTGCCCATCCCAGCATGCATCGATTGCGAGGCAGAAACAATCCCAGGACGGGGCATCAGCTCATCCAAAGGTGAATACAAGCACACACACACACACACTAGCATCATTTTAGTATCATGCATGTCTTTGGAAGAAAACCGGAGCACACTGTGGAAACCCACCAGGAAAACATGCAAACTCCAGGCAGGGAACACAAGGGATGTGACTACCTACTGCGAGGCAGCAGTGCCGCCCCTACATGTATAATTATTAACAGTATTCATTATTTAAATGAAGTTAATGTAATGAATTAAAAGTAGAGAGAGAGGAAAAATGAGAGGAAAATGACCGAAACAAAAAGCAGCTAATTGCAAGAAGTGAACAAATCCGAGCTCTGGGTGGGACAAGTATGTTTGTAAGTAGCCAAAGACTAGCTGCTGTCTGCTAAAATTCAGTCATGTTCTGATACACGGCCAACCGAGTTAAGGTGATTTGTACTTATGGTTGAGAGTCATAGGAAAACAATAGGGTTGCAATGTTCCAGAAATTGCCAGAAACAGCCACAGTAATTAGCCCTTTGTTATTGTCATTATTATTATTAGAAGAAGAAGATTATTAAAAGAAATTCTAGGTCCTAGCTAATGCCAGCAAGGTCATGTTTTTTTTATGGAGTAGTCCATATTGATTACGTGCCTCATAAGACCCCCCACACCCATCAGTGTTTTGGTGATTTGCTTTAATGTTTGTGGCAGACAAGGAAAGCTGACCACCATGCCATTCTGCTTCTAAATAATGCCCCACACACTCTGCATGCGTTATGTAATACTGTAGATTTGAAAAGATGTCACATCCATCCTATTCTGCAGACCTCGCCATGTGTGACTGTCACCCTTCTAAAGAGCTTTATCAGCTACAGAATAAAAGCTGAATGAGAACATGAGGGATCAGGTACAAGTATGGGCACCATGTTGGTTGTTACTGATGCTTCTGCCAGTATGTCAGCCCTCATATAGTGGTGCTTGAAAGTCACTGAACCCTTCTGAATTTTCCATATTCCTGCATAAATAACTTAAAATGTCATCAGATTTTCACACAAGTCCTAAAAGTACATATAGAGAACCCAGTTAAATAAGTGAGACAAAAGTATTATACTTGGTCATTTATTTATTGAGGAAAATCACCCAGTATTACGTATTTGTGAGTGACAAAAGTATGTGAACTTAGCAGGCAATCTGAAGCTGAGATTACAATCATGTATTGTCAATCAATGTCAAGACAATCATGTGTGAGAACAGGGTTCAATCAAGGGCTTCATCTTCAAATACGTTTCTGGAGTATCAGTGTATCATGCCACGGACAAAGAACATTTCAGAGGATATAAGAAAAAGAATTGTTGATTCTCATCATGGTTAGAAAGGCTACACACCATCTCTATAGAGTATGGACAGCACCAATCCACAGTCAGATAGACTTTGTACAAATGGAGACATTGTTACTCTCCCCAGGAGTGGTCAGCCAACAAGGATCGCTCTAAGGGCAAGATGTGCGATTGTCTGCAAGGTCAGAAATGAGCCAAGGGTAACGTCTAACCAACATAAAGCCCCTCTCGCATTGGTTAATGTCAATGAATCCACCACCAGGAGAACACTAAACAGTGGTGTGCATGGCAGGGTTGCATAGAGAAAGCCACTGCATTCCAAATAAAACATTGCTTCCCATCTAAAGTTTGCTGAAGAGCCCGTGTTCAAGCCTGAAAGCTATTGGAGTAATGTTTTGTTTTATGGACATATTAGTCCAAAATAGAAATTTTTGCTTCAGATGAAAAGTATTATGTTTAGCAAAAGAAGAACACCACATTCCAGCTTGAAAACCTCATCCCATCTGTGAAACATGGTGGCGGTAGTATCATACGTTGGGCACATTTTGCTGCCTGTGGACCTGGACAGCTTTCCATTGTGGATTAGAAAATTAATTCTGAATTATACTGGTGAATTCTAAAGGAAAAAGTTAGGGCATCTGTTACATCTCAAGAGAAGCTGGGTTATGCAGCAAGGCAACAATCCCAAGCACACAAGTCGTTCTACCAAAGAGTGGTTGTAGAAGAATACAATAAAGGCTATGGAATGGCCAAGTCAAAGTCCTGACCTTAACCCAATAGAAATGTTGTGGAAGAACCTGAAGATTGAAAACCCAGCAACATCCCCAAGTTGAGGTAATTCTATATGTAGGAAAGGACTACAGTTCCTCCAAGCTAACGTGCAGGACTGATGATGACCTACTGGAAACGTTTGGCTGTAGTGATTGCTGCAAAAGGGAGTCGCACCAAATACTAAAAGCAAAGGTTCACATACTTTTGCCACTCACAGATATGTAGCACTTAGTGGTTTTCTTCAATAAATAAATGACCAGGTATGATATTTTTGTCTCGTGTTTAGCTGGGCTCTCCATATCTGAGGAATATGAAAATTCTGAAGGGTTCAGTGACTTTCAAGCACCACTATATACTGATTATTTATTTTGCTGTAATTCAGGAGAATTTTTTAATGCTGATAGAGTAGTCTGATATTTTTACTATTTCTTTTTGTTATTGTTTACCCTGAAATGTTTTTGTTTTTTGGATTGGAGCATAGGATTATGTTTTATTTTTGTACCCTTTCCTGAAGTAGGTAATTATTTTCTACTATTTTAGTATGTTTATTATCTTTTTGCTTTTAAAAGCAAGCTCTTTATTTTATTTTATTAATCTGCCAGTAATCATGTTCCATTTTTAATCTGATGGTATGGATTAGTCGCTACTACTGCCATGCCACCATACTCACACCTGGAATATATTCAGGGGTCATAGACTACATTCAAAATTAATACTCTCATCACGGCACATTAGCGGTGTTATTTTTTAAAGATTAGACACCTGTTGGTCTGCAGCTATAACTATAACATGTGGGACTCCAGCACTTCATGGGAATGTGTGTGTGGCATAAAGGCAGCTTTCAAAGG
The DNA here is from genome assembly GCF_900747795.2 of Erpetoichthys calabaricus. Lineage (NCBI taxonomy): Eukaryota > Metazoa > Chordata > Cladistia > Polypteriformes > Polypteridae > Erpetoichthys > Erpetoichthys calabaricus. The sequence goes on from NC_041406.2 coordinate 105,720,942, forward strand.
CCTGGCACAGGAATTGCCCATTCTGTGGCACAACATGATGATCTTTGAATGTCACTCTGCTGTGTACCCAGCTCAGCACAGAATGTTGGCACATCTCTCATTTGCCTTTATGAGTACAGGTGGTTCTACTTGGCATAAGGCTTGTCATATTATATGCTTTGTTTATGTATTTTTATTTTTTTAATATCTAAAGTAAATTTTTTTAAAATAAAATAAAAGCATAGTTATGACAGAGTTTCAAGAAGTGTATCATCTACACTGAAAAATGCTGCCTCATTGCCCCATTTATCTTCTGTAATCTTGTACATTTGTTAGAGATGATAATTTCGTGATGCTTTCAATAAGTTCTTCTGTTAAGTCTGTGAATGTGTCTCCACATTATAGTTTAATACTTGACAAAACTCTGAAAACATCAAGAAGGAGTCTAAAGAGAGTGTTACTTTATATTTATATAAATACTTTATATTATCTTTAATTGTATATGTGTTAAAGAAACTCCTTTATTTTTTTCCTTCCCATTTTTGATTGCTGCACACTAAAAGTCCACTTTGATAAAATCCTGCTGATATCTCTGTGCTATAAATTTTAATTTCTTCAGGATCTTTATTTTTTTTCCCCTCTTATAGATTTTGGCTTGTGCTTAGAAGACATTTTAAAATTCCCTTTGGTGGCATTTTGATCACAGAAAGAGTCTCAGTGACCTTGCACAAAGTGGGCACCGATGTGCTGAGTGCTGTGGTTTGCCTGCTTTATGATGATCATCTTTCAGATTTTTTCTGCTTTGGTGCCCTCTGTAGGTTTTCTCTTATACTGCCAACAAAGAAATCCGCACTGATGACTTGTGCTTAGATGTTTCCAAACTCAATGGGCCTGTCATGATGCTCAAGTGCCATCATCTAAAAGGGAATCAGCTGTGGGAGTACGACCCTTTGGTGAGTACATTTATGGAGAGGTCACTCAGCTTTTAATTGCAGCTATAAATTTCACTTTCCTGAATAAAGAAAGCATTTAGGGGCTGGTCACTTGGAATGATGGATTGGAAGCAATGAAGATTTATAAAGGGCTCCTTTCAGCCTCAGTAATAACACTAAGCTTCCATTTTTGAAGTGTCCTGTGTAGTGCAATGAGCTTCTGTTGGAGCATCACTAGAATCTGCTTGATTGTCAAGTAAATGCTATGTTAGTGAACTGTTTTCTGCTTTCTTTACTTTAAGAGCTATAATGAATGTTTGTTTAGGACCAAGTGATTATTGGGCAGTGGCAGCCTGTTTATTTAAAACTCTTTATTTAATTCTGACTTAAGTTAACTGAAGTAAACTGTTTTTACGTGTGTTTACTGCAAAATGCCTTTGACATGTTGTCTATTGCAAGACATCAGAATGCTTTATTTAATTTATCAGAATTTGTAAATTCTTGCTTTAATGGTTGTCTGAACATTTTCTGTGCCTACAAACTTTTCAGCATCCCTTAAAGTTTATTTTATTTAATTACATTTTCTCTGGAAGCTTTCCAGTCTGGAGTTTGAGATTCTACCTATAAAATATTACATATACTTTATAATAGAAAATATCAGGCAAACTTAAACTGCCATTTTAGAATTGGTATGTGACTATCTAAACTGAGTGACCTGCATTTTGATAGCTGTACTCATAACTACAGAGCACAAGCTCAGGTTTCCTTTTATACATTGTCACTATCTGGCCTGTATGATATGAAAAATGTTAACAAAGGGTTTACAGTGAATGTTTCATATCTGTCACAATGCTATTTGCAAATAAATAGAGCTTTGAAATAAGTAAAATTTGCAGTTCAGCAAGAAAATAACTTCACATGCAGTATATTTCTTAAGCACATGTTTTCTATGCTTTGTAATTTTTTGTATATTTGAATAAGACAAACAAAAAGGTATCTGCTCAAGCAGTCCGCTAGATTCCATAAGTCCAAGTCAACATCATTAATAAGTATACAGTATTCACCTTCACCGACTCCCATTTGACTCGATTTTGCATTTGAAATCAGTAAAAGCACCTTAAATTTGATCTTTTCAGGATTAAACTTTTGGACATTTCCAATATTTAACCCAATTAATGAAAAGCAAAAAAAAAAAAAAATCCCATAATTTGTACAGTCTCTCAAAAAAAAAAGTTTACCTTGCCATATCTTCTGGGTTGGTTTTGACCCATCATTGATTTTACTGGACTCTCCAATGCATTTTGGGTGGTTTGTTTGTTCACAACACAAAGAGACGTCCTATGTCAGTGGTTCCCAATCTGTGGGGTGGGCCCCCCCTAGGGGGGTGTGAAGTAACAAAAAGGGGGGTGCGAAGATGTGAAAAAAAGAAAACAAGAATCAAAAATATGAAAAATACATCTATTGAAACCAAAACAAATTAACTTAAACTACATTCTGATACTAGAAAAATAAATATAGAGTTAGATAAGTGTTGATACAAGTTAAGTAGGTATAATAAAATATGCATCTATGATATATCATTAATTAAAAAAGAACAAATTGGTATTAGTGGGCTCCTTTCAAAAAAACATTAAGGGGGGACGCAATTAAAACTGTTACGAAAACTCAGGTTGTAAATACTTAAAGGTTGAGAAACGCTGTCCTATGTCATCTTTTCAGCTTAGAAATGTGAAGGGTTTTAGTAAAATGACCAAACTTTACAAAAAGCAAACAATTTTCCAAATAACATTTTTGTACAGCTGTACAAATGCCATGTCCCATTACTGGCTTTAGTGGCTTTTCTGCTGGATTTGAGATGCTCTGTTTATTCAAAACCCATGAAAACATCTTAAATGTCATCTGCTCTAAAAGTTAGGATCATCTCTGTTACAGGTTAAGATGATCAATCAATATAAAATACATTTGAGGTGAAAAGGGATATATAGAAATTGGGTCAAAAAAGACCTGCAAGTCACTTCATTGAGTCGGCACTGGAAGACAATGTGAGGGTTGAACAGTAGATGGTTATTTGTACACCATAAACTGCTGACACTGCAATAGCACAGAGTTCAGTGCAAGTTACTTGGTCATGTCACTTGTGCAATAGTCAAACACAGCCACAATGTCTAAAATCTGACTTGAACCCAGAAGAAATGCCAATATCTACCAAGGTTGTTTGTGTGAGAAAAAACCAGGAAATGACGCAGGTGCAGCTTTAATCCATAGGAGTGTGTGAAACAGGGGGCAACCTATGAGGGAGGGTCATGCAAAGTCTTTACTTACTGCATGAGCCTTTACCAGGAGCTGTGCAGATCTTCAGTGATGCAGTGGGGGTCTGTGTACTGAAGAGTACCAGAATGTGGGCCATGAAAGCTGAGAAAATCTCAACTGGCTGATCTGAGTGACGTTACGTCCAAACCCTCCCTTTTTTTACAACTAGGACATGCATACGCTGCAGCACTCCAGATTTTATTGAACACTGTACACCTCTCTGCTAGCATGTCACACTAGTAAATAGGATCAGCCTGGAGTTATTAAATAAATGGGCAAACATGGTGGTTGCTTTTTAAAGGAGAACAATGCAGGTTTTCTTTTTTTAATAGCAAAAGTTATTCTTTCACTTGGGAACTTTTGAAAAATTTTCTGTTTTTTTTTTTTTTTTGGGGGGATCTTGTTTTTATTATTGATTCAAGGAATTTAACACACGAAGATTGAGTTCTTCCACCAGCTCCCTAAACCAGTGATGTCACTGGTCCACTGCAATTTTTCCCCCCACATGAAAGTGTACTTTTTGATATTAAAAGATAGAAAACTGTGACTGTTCCCCTTTAATCACAATGTACAGTACAGTACAGTATTATAATTCACTATTATGGTTCTCTTTATTTGGAGCACTGAAAAATGTACTTTTTCTTAAGCTGATTTTTTTCAACCAGGCAAGGAGGTTGAGGTTTGACAGGATCAGAAAACAAGTCACAGACATGCCGGCTAGGTCCAGGGCCGCCGTGGGCTCGCTGGGCAGTTGCATAGGGCCCATGCTGATCTGTGTATGTTATGACGTGCTGAGTGGTTGTGTAGGAAGGGGCTCCAGTGCACTGCTTTGCCCGGGGGCCTGTAATGCTGTTAAGATGGCCCTGGCTAGGTCGACACAAAAAAATCTATGGTACTTTTTCTCAGAATAAAGGAATCGGGGAAGCCCACAGTTGAAAATAAAAAGGAGTCGATAACCAAAGAAATACACTAACAGAAAATCTTACAATACTTTCTTAAATATCCACACAGTTGTGTAGCGGGCCATTCAGGACTTTGCATATGAGTAGGGCTGCAACTGATAATTACTTTGATAATCAATTAATCTGTTGGTTATTTTGTCGATAAATCAATTAGTTGAATTGTTAAAAAAAAAAAAAAAAAAAAATCAACATCTATTATTTTCATTTGAAATCAAATGCTTGAAAAGTACACGAATTAGACCTTTTCACAAAAAATAGGTTTGTATAAAATGTTCATGTCTGTAGCAGTAGGGTGTTGTACCGTGTTAGCCCTTGTGGATGTAGTGAGAAGTCAAGCAAAATGACACTTTTTATTGGCTAACTAAAAACATTACAATATGCAAACTTTCAAGGCACCTCAGGCCCCTTCTTCAGGCAAGATGTATGATATTGTAATCTTTCTAGTTAGCCAATAAAAGGTGTCATTTTGCTTGACTTCTCACTATAAAATTTTCAGAAAAGTATTTAAAAAAATGTTCTACTTGTAGATATTTTAAACAAAATATTAGATTTTATAAGACATTTATAAAATAAATTGAAAATAAATAGTAATAAATAAAAATATAAAGCACTTAATAGCACTTCTGGTTGTGCAATGAACACACACAATTTCTTAAACACACGAAAGTTTTCATTATATTGTGGCATATGCATTTACTGTATAACCACGTTAACCAACCCTTACAATTGAGCATGTAGTTTAAATTACAAGCTTGGTTTTCTTTTCTGTAAAGGGAAGGGTTTGGGGGAAGACCTGGGCATTTTCGCTATTTGGAAATGTTAGAAGTTCTCTGCTGTTTCATACCATCAAGATATCGGGGCCACAAATATAGGCTTACGTGGGAAGAACCAAGACCCCATTGTGAATCTTGGAGGTTGCATGTTGGCCCATCATCCATAAGGATTTTTGTGGCCATATTAAAGCATGTAGGATATGTCAACAGTACAAAAGGTCCAACCAGGAAAACCAGCTCAAGTGTGTCAATACACTGTGGTGAATGACTCAGGGGAAATGGTGGGGATGGATTTGATGGGGCCGTTCCCAAGGTCCAAAAATAAGAAGACTGTCCTGCTGCTGGATAGTAGATTACTGCTTTAAATGGGTCAAACTGTTTGCCTTGCCCATTGCAAAGGCAGGGAGGATTTGCTTCATTTTAAGGTAAGACATCTTTACCTGCTGGGGAGTTCCACAATATATAGTATCTGATAGAAGGCCACAGTTTATCTGTGAAATGATGGAAAGTCTTTGTTTCAGGTGGCGTGTAATTAAGAAACTTACAATGGCCGATCATCCCCAAACCAACATGACCTAGCGAGTAAACAAAACCCTTAAATCCATGATTGTATCCTATGTGGGTGGGCACCATCAGGCCTAGGACCACTGGTTGCTAGAGCTTTGATTTGCTCTCAATATTGCAGTACACAAAGCAACCAGAGAGACCCTTGCTCTAGTGCCAGTTGATAGGCGGATCGAGGGACCCCTCATCAACACCCCACATTCAAATTCATTGTCCTATCTTACATTTCAGCAGCTGTTACCTTAAAAAGCAAGTAGAGAGTCGTGTGGCAGAGGCCAAGGGCAGGCAAGACAGGTCTTACAATAAACGTAGGAAAGAGGCCCACTACACTCTAGGTGACCTGGGGGCTCATGTATAAACGGTGCGTACGCACAGAAATGTTGTGTACGAACGTTTTCACGCTCAAATTGCGATGTATAAAACCTAAACTTGGCGTAAAGCCACGTACATTTCCACAGTACCTCATACCCTGACGTACGCAAGTTCTCCGCTCGGTTTTGCAGACTGGTGGCACCCAGCATCAGAGCAGTGCTACTGTTCCTGTTTGGTTACCCTTTCTTTTTCAGATCCACATTCCTGACGCGTCTTTATAAATACACCGAAATTAACCGCATATTGTTTGTTAGTTTAATGCACCTGATTGTAATTAACCTGTAGCAATACAATGGTCCACGGAATGGTCAAACTATTCTAAATACAACAGCTGCTTTAGCGCTGTTACTCTCACTGCACCTTCTTCTTCTTATTCTTTCAGCTGCTCCCGTTAGGGGTTGCCACAGCGGATCATCTTTTTCCATATTACTCTCACTGCACCACTCAGAGTATTTACAGTATATCACTGTATCTGAGTGGGAAATCAATGCACAGCCCTCACGGTTCAGAAACAGTTTCATCCCAAGAACTCTAAACGTACTCAATCGGTCCATCAGGTGCTCCTTGTAGAACTGTTTGTACTTATAAGTACAATCACCTCACTGTAAACGTGCATTGCAGTTATAATATTGCACAACCTGAGCCACTTTATAAAGAGCTTGCGCTCCGTTCAGATTGTTCCTGCCTTGCGTTGTATTCTTGCTTGTGCTGGTGTCACCCTAGAAGGATAGATGGATAGAATAATTAAACATGTACTACGAAGATATTTCAATGTTCCTTAAATGTTTTGAAGAATCGGCGTTCTAAGCTTACAAATGGTTTCACCTCTATTACAGAGCTGATTGTGTGGTGAGACATGAACAATCACTGTGCCACCATGTTCCCATGTTTAATAACATGCTTTAACTCCTATCATCATGAAAATGACATTACGTATACATCTCAATATTTTAATTATTCAGATAGCTGTAATATTATGAATGTAATGGATTCTGTGTCCTGTCGGAAGAAGAGAAAGCCTGGAAGCACGTAGTGATTCACACACATAGTGCACATAGAAGATCAAATACAAAACAAAGCATTTAATGTGCTACTTTAGTTACGATGGGATTTGAGAAACTAGTAAATTAAACAATTTTAAGATGAAGTTTATGATGTTCTACTTTAATGACAAAATAACGTGATTTAAGTGGAAATTTACAGATTAAAATTGACGTTTTGTGCTTTTTTCCCCACTGTGTGCCTATTTTCTTTTCTCTGTACCTTAATAAGCTTTCATGTGACACTCAGACAGTGGGCTACGACTCGCCTTTTCACGGCAACTTTGATATCTGACAACTTCTTTTTTATTTCGGGCACTGTGCGACTTTGTGAACTTGAGCTTTCGAGTTTCTCCGACACTCTATGTCACTCGATCAACTTCCTTTTGTTGTTTATACCACTGTTTAAACCAACAAATAGTACATTTTTCCTTGCCTCCACTTGGTATTCGCTGAAATTCTTCTATTTTCCCCTGTGCTTTTCCCATTGTCTTTTCACATGAGGCTGAGCTTTAGGGCTATTTATATTGATTTGCATATTCAAAGACGCGTAATTCTGGGAGGAGTTGGGGCGGGACAGCAGGTGCGTGCACGTGCGTTACGTTTCACGCTGACCGGGATTTATGTAGCGGAAGAACGTGGAAGTTTGCGTACACACAGATTTATGCATCTGGATTTTTCTGTGTGTACGCACATTTCCGCTTTTGTGCTTACGCCATGTTATAGTGCGAGTTCTACGCACGGCGTTATACATGAGGCCCCTGGTGTGGCTTCGGTTTCACCAGCAGTCTTCCAAAATCAATCAATTTGCTAATTTATTTTTTTTATTTAATAAGTGAACTATGGTAGAGATTAGCTTTATGTCCTAAACAGAGAAGTGAAACACAAAAAACGTCGCATATTAAACCTTATGGCAAGTTTCAGATGACCTGCCATTTTTTAGTCTCCATTTGTTGAAGAAATGGTGAAAATGTTCGACACATTCTAAGAGAAGAACTAAATTAGTTTCACTTGTAAATGTATTCCAGGATGATACAAATACTCGCCTTGTTTTACTTTCACAGCGTAGAAGAACGGTGAACTTGACTGAGCTTTTTTTGGTGAATAGTTTCTGCAGTTTTTGAACTCAGTTCATTATGTATTAATATTGGTCTTGGAGGGGAAAAAAGATATTAGACATTCAATTTAGTTTTCTTTTAATTTTTGTATTCTTTCAAATTACATTGCACTTGTCTTCCAGTGAATCGTTCTTGCTGTACCAGACATGATGTTCTTAAATCAACACTTGTGCACTCACTGGTTCTTCGGTCAGAGCTGACTTATCCCACCCAGACCTCTAAAGAATCAGTTACACAGAATACACAAAAGTTTGGTGCAAAGAATTTTTTTTGCAAATTTGCAGTAGCTCGTGTTGAATGAGTTGCATTAAATTTAAATGAGTGAATTAACTGTCAACAGTTAGGAAAACAGATTACCAGAGTCAGAGTGCCAATGGAAACTGTCGGCTCTGTAAAGAAGCTTAGCAAGAGGACCTGACCCACAATGAGATGAGCCCCTGCCCTCTGTTAGCCACAAGAGATGTGCCTGTAGTTGCCATGTGGTTTGTTATCCAAAAAATAAACCAATGAAGCAGGATTTCTACCATACAAGTAAGGGTAGCTTTACCTGTTTTACTGCTTGCTTGCCTTTGTCTTGTATGTGTGTTTTTATCAAATATGAATTTGCTCATTTTTGTCAGTGATGCGATTTCATTGGTAGCAGATGGGACCCCCGAGTCTGTGCACAATCAGTGTAACAAACACCATTCACAAATGTGAGAGAAGGATATTAGAATGCAAACTGTTTTCTGAATCAAAATGGATTATCATTGCTAAAAGCTTTCCAGGTGAGCTTATTTCAGTTTTAGTGTAATGCTGGTAATTCATCTTCCAACTTTACAATAATTTGACTCAACGGTGACAAGCTGAGCCTGTTCATTTTCCCGGTTTTGCTCTCCGTGTTCAGAGGACGCAACGACTTGGCCAGACATGTGACTCAGCTTTGCCATCATTATAGCAACTCTGAATGTTGCTTTCTGGACTTTATGCGCCGCCAGACTTATTTTGCCATTTTTCCATCTCCTTTTGCTGCTAATGTGGACAACGTGCCAGAAGTCTTAGAGCTGAATGTAACAGAACTCCAGTGCAATTGTCACCTTAAAAGTGCATTTAACAAAGTTGCTTTGCTTGATTTTCTACAGACTGTGCATTTCTCAGAATTTGTTTCATTGGCTTTGCACGCCTGCTATGCACGTGGCGTCATTAGTTGGTAGCACATACCATTACAAGCAAGTCTTTACACAAATGAATATTACTAAAAGTATCAAAGCCTACTACTTTTCAGTGAGTCAATTGTGATGACAAGCTTTTCTGTTGATTTTAAAACTTTATGCAGAACCAAGACTAGACAAAGTCATCACAAAATCGCCTCACTTTAAAACTGCTCTCGTATGAGTACTGATCTTAATAGGATTTAATTAAAAAAAAAAAAAGTTTTATAATTAAACCATTTCTTGGATGAAATATTCCTAAAGTTAATGTCTGTTTTTTAACACACATGCTAGTCACACTTAGACTTTGTCTACACCCCACAGTGTGAGTTGTCATTGACAATATGGCCCACCACCTTAGATTCTCATCCAGGAGGGCACTCCAGTGTTATCCCTGACTGCATAGCTAGTGTACTTCGCTGTGCTGACGGTCACTTCATTTTGCAGACAGTCACACAATTGTTCATTTACTTGCTTTGAGAACACAGACTGGCCAAGTGACTACAATTGAATGAGGAGCTGTGGGTGATAACCACAGTAAACTAAAGTTAAAACACATTCAAGGTCAAGTTTCTCCTCAAATATTAGCACTCTACACACGTTATCAGCAAATTAGGAAGTTGGTTTTAGATGACCGTTTTCTGTCTTAAGACTGAATCACCATAATCTGAACTGATCAATCCTGGGCTAAAATCCTGAAAGAGCAAAATTTCAAAAAAAGAGAGACGGAGCCATTAGAGGTCCGCTGTGCTGTGAGCGTTTGCCAACTTCCTGAAGGCCCTCTGACAGATCAGCACTGTACACTTCTGTTACTTAACATGACTGATTTAAAATAATCCTTTGTTATGACTGATATATATATATATATATATAATACACACACACGCGCGCGCACACACACTTCTAAACAAATTGGAGAAGTCGGACTCCTTCAACATTCTATAATTGAGTCGGTGGCTGACGCTGCCTTTTAAATGAAGAGTGACAGTGATGCTTTGTGCTCTTTCTAGATAAATGAACCTTTCTTGTATTAGAGAAAGCAAAATGAAGATGCTTGTCCCTGACTTTGAAGAGGCATTATCCCTCCTGCAGCTCATTCACATCTAAATGAATAAAAATTCACCTAGTGTGTCTGATGAGATGGTAAAACGCTCAGCTAAAGGGCATGTGGGATTAAATGGGAGTCTCGGTAGCATTACCTGTCATGGCCTCGGTCAGAAATGCATTTTGTTTCTTTTTTATGTCGAGTAGTGATAGTTACAAGGGCCGTCTGTGGTGCGGCACCTCTTCATGTGCTGTGAATAACCAGCAGAACACAGGCCTCTTATTCTTTACGTGAGATGATAAACTTCACATGATGAGCACTGAACATTTTTATTTCTTGAGGCTTATTGTACATTGCAGAAAACCGTAACAACTCATGAATTTTATAAATCGAGTTTGTGTCAGAGTGCTCAGTAACAGATGATGGCTTGTTTTAATACTCTGTTTTGAGCTGATTATGTTTGTGAATCACTTGTGAACGGCCTTCTTGTCAGCATGAAACATTTATGGAAGTTTACGTACAGGCAGGTTCTTTCTTAAGAATATAAGAAGCTGTTGTTTTTTTTCCCCCGACTGCATGTACTTCCATTCTTTAACAAATTAAAGTTGTGTTACTCTGCTAAATCATTTCTGCTCTTGCCTAGCACTCATCAGATCAGCACATTTGTGGTGTTTTCTTCATCCCCAACTGTAGTGGCCCACATCAGCAGACTCTTTCATTTGCTTAATGCACCTTTTTAGCGGCAGGGCCAGTGTTTGGTGCAAATTGGCCACAAGATAATGGAACATTCAGAAGGCTCCTTATTGATACAAATAAGCTAATGGCTGCCCAGCACCCAGGCGTGTTTGGTCAGTGCCCTGGGCAGAAGGGAGATGGCTGAGGTCCTGGCAGGGGCCTGTCTGCGATTCTTACAGCAATGCATTGCTGTGGTCGGGCTAGAACTGAAATGTGTCTCTGTGGCACAAGTTATAGCTCAAAATGGGACTGCATAAAAGGTCCCGTGAGTGCTTGTTGTTCTTGGAGGATCTGCCATCCCAGTAGATGTTCTATTAGGTGTCTTCTCTGAGTGAGTTTCTTTAGAAATGGATTACATTAAGTGTGTAATTTGGCCAAATATGCTACTATAAATGGTACTCTGTGATTGATTGTTAAAGTCATAGCTTCATCAAATGCCCATGTCTTGAGGCATCATTTTTATTTCTTTCCTTATTTTACAAGATAAATTGACCAATCACAAATTCACATTTTTTTTTTTTTGTTCTTTATTTCGCCTTATACAATTTCTTGTATTAGGAATTTGTTAGTTTACGCATACCCCTTGGGGTCAGAGCGCAGGGTCAGCCATTGTACAGCGCCCCCAGAGCAATTACAGGTCAAGGGTCTTGCTCAAGGGCCCAGCAGAGTAGGATCTGTTTTGTCAGTGACAGGGATTCGAACCGGCAACCTTCGGGATACCAGCGCAGATCCTTAGCCTCAGAGCCACCACTCCGCCCTAAAAAGGCAGTCGTGCAGAATCGAACTCGGGACCTATTGATAGCCAGTCAGCAACTGATACTGTTGTGCCACAGCAACATTCAACACAAAATAGCCATAAAACCCTATTACTACCGCAGCAGCAGACATGATGGATACCTAATAACAGGACCCCACTTATGCAGCACCATTCCAGATTTAAACGGTTGTTATCTCAACAACAACTCAACTTCACTTCTGGCAAAACACAGGAACATTTATTTCCATAAACATCAACCAAAAGATGTTGCAGGATCACACAGATGAATGCTTGTGGTGTTGCTCTGAAGGTAACTCATGGCTGGCCCTCATTTTGTGGGCTAGGTTTAGGCCCTCATGGACAGATTTGGATTATACTTGTTGATGCTGTGTATGTGTGTTTGGGCCAGAGATCAACACCAGGGGCCTCATGTATAAACGGTGTGTACGCACAAAAATGTTGTATATGAATGAACATTTCCACGCTTAAATCGCGATGTATAAAACCTAAACTTGGCATAAAGCCACACACATCCACGGTAGCTCCAACCCTGACCTACACACGTTCTCCGCTCGGTTTTGCAAACTGGCACCACCCAGCATCAAAGCAGTGCTACTGTTCCTGTGTGGTTACCCTTTCTTTTTTAGATCCACATCCCTGACGTGGCTTTATCATATACACTGAAACTAACTGCATATTGTTTATTAGTTTAAGGCATCTGATTGTAATTAACCTGTAACAATATAATGGTCCAGGGAATGGCCAAAGTATTCCAAATACCATAGCTGCTTTAGTGTTGTTACTCTCACTGCACCTTCTTCTTCTTCTTTCAGCTGCTCCCATTAGGAGTTGCCACAGTGGATCATCTTTTTCCATATTACTCTCACTGTACCACTCGGAGTATTTATATCACTGTATCTGAGTGTCTACAGCAGCTGGTCGGAAAGAGAATTATCGGTATACAGCATCAAGCACACGCTGCCTCAGCCATACGCTATCTGAACTGCTCTCATACGACAAACGCATCAGAGCCTTTCCTGTACGGACCTCGCGGTTCACAAACAGTTTCATCCCAAGAACTATAAACGCACTCAATCAGACCATCAAGTGCTCCTTGTAGAACTGTTTCTACTTAGAAGTACAATCACCTCACTGTAAACTTGCGATACAGTTATAATATTGCACAACCTGCGCCACTTTATAAAGCATGTATTTACATATGATGACGATATCAGTTTTAAGATGAAATACAGCAAAATATGTTTATTATATTATACAGATAAAACTTTAACTTCTTTTAAATAATCTATATTGTTAATAATTAAACATGTGAGGACACGGTGTTGCAGTGCTAGCAAGGAGCTGGCACTCCGTTCACGGATTGTTCCTGCATTTTTCGCTGTATTCTTGCTGGTGCTGGCGTGACACTGGATGGATAGAATAATTAAACATGTACTATGAAGATATTTCAATGTTCCTTAAAAGTTTTAAAGAATCAGCGTTCTAAGCTTACAGATGGCTTAACGTCTATTACAGAGCTGATTGTGTGGCGATTGGGTATTCGGAGAAAGAAAAGTAAGGACAGGAATTGGAGGTTAGTACGTTTGAGAGAGACAGTACTTCTGTAATAAATTATTTCATAGAAGGTCACGCATAGCGCAGCAAGCATCTTGCGTGAGGCAGGAAAAATCACTGCGTCACTGTGTTCCCATGTTTAATACATGCTTTAACTCCTATCATCATGAAAATGATATCACGTATACATCTCAGTATTTTAATTATTCAGAGAGCTGTAATATCACAAATGTAATGGATTCTGTGTCCTGTCGGAGGAAGAGAAAGCCCAGAAGCACGTAGTAATTCACACACATAGAACACATAGAAGATCAAATACAAAACAAAGCATTTAACGTGCTACTTTAGTTACGATGGGATTTGAGAAACTAGTAAATTAAACAATTTTAAGATGAAGTATATGATGACAAAATAAACTACGTGATTAAAGTGGAAATTTCGAGATTAAAGTTGACATTTTGTGCTTTTTCCCCACTGTGTGCCTTTTTTTCTTTTCTCTGTACCCTAATAAGCTTTCATATGACACTCAGACGGTGGGCTACGACTCGCCTTTTCACGGCGACTTTGATATGTGACAACTTTTTTTTTATTTTGGGCACTGTGCGACTTTGTGAACTTGGGCTTTCGAGTTTCTCCGACATGCTACATCACTCGATCAACTTCCTTTTGTTGTTTATGCCACTGTTTAAACCAACAAATAGTACGTTTTTCTTTGCCTCCACTTGGTATTCACTGAAATTCTTCTATTTTCCCTCGTGCTTCTGCCATTGCCTTTTCACAGAAGGCTGAGCTTAAGTGGCTATTTATATTCATTTGCATATTCAAAGAGGCGTAATTCTGGGAGGAGTTGGGGCGGGACAGCAGGTGCGTGTGTTACTTTTCACGCTGACCGGGATTTATGTAGCAGAAGAACGTGGAAGTTGGCATTCGCACAAGTATTTATGCATCTGGATTTTTTTGTGCGTACGAACATTTCCGCTTTTGTGCTTACGCCATGTTATAGTGTGAATTCTACGCACAGTGTTATACATGAGGCCCCTGGTCTCCCAAGCCTAACTGGGTTTTGACTTTACTTGCTGTATGTGACTCATCATGAGTGTTAATTGTTACAAAAAAGACTCCTAGAAAACTCGACACGCCCGACGCCTACATGTGCCGTTTGTGAATGAATGAAGTCGCATGTCTTTATAAAGGTCCCGGCCTTTGAAAAGACATGCTTATGACAAAAATGTGAACATTGGAACATGTTAATGTTCTTTAATCTGATCTTGTTTTAAAAGTAAATCAGTTATTTTGCAATGTTTTTATTCCAAATTAAAATGGTGAGAATTGACAGTAGCACCACAGTGGATTTCATGGCAATAAGTAGAAAATGGTATGTTATAGTTATGTGCAATACCATAAATATTTTGGAATATGTTAAGTGTTGCAATTCACCTCTACAACATATTGTAGTCTGAATGATGGTCACTGTTTTATTAACAATATATTTGCTCTCTTTTTAGTAATATTCATGTACAAAATATGCTTGAATGGAAGAAACAATTCACAGTTTTCTTTATCATGTGGCCACTGTTATTTGTTTTTTTTTATGGTTCTGCTGTCATTATGGCAATAATCTTCTTTTTGGGTCCCAGTATGGTACTGATTTTCTTATTTGGGTCCTTGGATTAAAAAGCTCTACCAAATAAAAACAATTCGGGGTTTATGGCATTGCGATATTACATATAAGCTGGTGGTCTATAACTTATAAAAGAGGCCCTTGGATGTAAAAGGTTAGGGACCACCGGTCTGTGGTTATACGCTTCATTCAATGGGCGTTTCTGTCGACACCAAAATGGAATAATCGCTGCTCAGCTATTTTTTTCAGTTGATCGTCGCATGGCCAGCGTTCAATTTGTTTGAGCACTGAACTGCAGTGGCATACCAAGGGTTCTTGTTGTTGCTCTCTTCCAGTAAACTAATGTTTCAATGTAAATATGGCAAATGACAGAAACCCTTGTGCCCTTCAAATTTCCACCCATTCTAGACTGTACTCTGCGGCGTATAGTCCCTCGATGGGGTACAGTTCAGCTCTGTTGTCAGTGACATCAAAGGAAAGAATTTTGTGTTGAATGAACTGTTGATGACTTTATGATAATGTTGTGGTGAATGGTGGCAAGTCTAACTGGATAGATAGATAGATAGATAGATAGATAGATAGATAGATAGATAGATAGATAGATAGATAGATAGATAGATAGATGTGAAAGGCACTATATGATAGATAGATAGATAGATAGATAGATAGATAGATAGATAGATAGATAGATAGATACTTTATTAATCCCGATGGGAAATTAGAACTCTCTAGAGAAAATGTACTCATTGATTTTGTTTTTTCCTTTTTGTAATAATAAGTCTGTTGACCCAGCAGCCTGACCCTGGTCAATGGTGTCACTAACTGCAAAAAAGTACAACAGTGAGAGCACTTGGGAGGCATCTGTCCAGTGGTGAGTGGAGAGTTGGAAATAACCAACATGGAGGTCCCATACATGTTCTAATCTCGCATAATGCAGTTTAGTGTTTTACACGACAGACTTCATTCCACGAACGCTGGATAGGGCGACAGACCACCACAGGGCACAAACTACCCCATGCTCATTCACAGTGGGTAATATTAAGTGTCCCACTGGTCCTTGAGACATCAGCTAAACACCTGGAGATTCTTCTTCCTGTTTGTTTCCCCCCTTTTTCATCTGTAAGTTACCCTAAGGAATTCCTGGTTAGAGTGAGAAGTCATGAAGTTCGTAGACGGTGAATGATGCTAGCTGGCAGGTTATACTTTCATTTAGAGGTAGCGTGATATCCAAAATAAAGCAGTGGTACAATATCAAATTTTATTTTTATGGACATTTTAGTAACTTAAAAGATGTGTGGGGGCTGCACACCTTCCCCTGGTAGCACTTTAAGAAGGCCCACTTTGGAAGAGAAACCCACGACTGCATCCATTTCTTAAACCTGCTTGTCTACCAAGACTTCAGATGGCAGTGGACACAAGGTGGGAATCCACAGCATCTGAAACATCTTTAAAGATGGTTAACAAGCTCGTACTCAAATGCAGGCTAAGAAGCGACAGAATAAACGTGTAATACCAGTAATGTTCACCCCGGTGAGGTTCAGCTGACTGAGCCCAAAGATTACAACTAGCCAATAATTTCTTCCACTTCCACTTTTGCAGAGGGAGAAATGGCCGAGGCGGACTCCAAGCAGAGTGAAGCTGCTGATTTTATAACTTGCTGCCCATTTGTCACTGACATTTTTTGAGCCGAGCTCATTCCTTTGAGCCCAGACAAGGAACCAAACCACGAGAACTTGAACATGGCTGTCAGGCCTGTCATGTCATGGATCAATGCCCTGGGCTATGGCAGTTGTCACTTTTGCACCTTACAGTAAAAGCAACACAATGAGGGCCTCGTGGAGTTGAGTCATGTTGTCTTCAGAAACAAAACCGAGTGGAGCAAACTGAAAATTAAATAATGGGGCCAGAGACCAGGCAGGAAAGCAGGCCGACTGTGTTTGTCTGTAAATGCTTATGGTGCACGAGGCCTGCCTGCATTGGACACCCCGCAGATTAAACCTGTATTGTGTAAACACGGATTACCCCAGTTATGAATAGTAGCTAAAGTTAACACTTAAACGTTTTTATCTTTTTAGTAAATTGTCTCAGTTGTATGAGGTTGCTTTTTATTTGAAGACTCGTCATGTGACGTGTATCACAGCTCACTGTACTCTATGTTTAACAAATCAGATATTCCAGATTGGATACGTAGGTGGGAAGGTGTTGTTTTTTCCTTTGCCCCCCTGTTGTGTTCGGTGACTAATTACATTTCTGATCTTGGTGGGGCAGGCTGGCGACATGCTGCATGTTGGTCAGACCTGAAAGTAAGAATGCCAGTCAGTGTACTCTGTAGAGCAACAATTTCCAAAATTCAATTAAATAATTTTAACAAGGAATGTGCATTACTGCCATCTACTGGACATGATATGGTGCTTTAAAATCATTAAGACTGACGGCACACATAACAGCGAGGTGGTGACTCGATACTCTCAAGTTCATTTGTCTCGGCAGCATTGGGCACAAGGCAGCAGGGCCAGTCTTAGACAGGATGCCACCCCTTTGCAGGGTCCGCTCACATGTATACTTGGGGCCAATTCTCAATCACTGGGACCGAGTCCACACTCACAGTTCAATTTGAAAATGCGGCTTTCATTGTGAAAGCTTTTCATTCACATCAAAGTTTCCAGATTTCTAATGTTTTCTAATAGTTTAGCATCAACAGCATAAACACGTATTGGGTATGCACAGGCTATGGGACAAGAGTGCAGTTTTTTTATTTTTTTAAGAAGCATCCCAAAGTAGATTGAAATGATGAAAGGAGGAGGAAAAAATAAAACACACTTCATTGAGTGGGCAGACATTTGTAAAGGTTGCCAAAGTCAGGAAAGCATTGACTGTGAGCCCTGTCAAAATAAATACAGCCATTACCCACCGGGTGATGCTGAGAAACTAGGGGGTCAGTCAATGCCACAGTAAAGATGAGACCACTAAGAACTTGGTGCCCCTCGCTGAACACATCACAACCAAGTCCGCATTTCTGAAAAGCGTCTTGGAGAGCATTTTTTGTGAAATGACACGTTTTCAGTGAATTAAAAACACAACTTTAGTGTCGAGTAAAGGCCAAAATACAGTAAAGGCCACCACTCCCTGCTATGCAAGGCATTTTTGTAAAACAACACAATTTCAATGTGGACAGAGGGCTAAACTAAATAAATAAAAAAAAAGCATTTTCAGAATTATACATGATAGTGTGGACATCTGGTGACGATGCGGGTTCAGCGCCGTGCTCCCCTCGTTGGTCTGGGAGCCCTTGAACCCAACATTGTCGGTAATGTCACCGATGACCTAGACAGTGAGGCAGTAACAATGAGCAAGAGGATGGTGGAGCAAAGTGCTTTTATTAAAAACCGTCAGTGTTCAAATAAAGTGCAGCAGTGTAATGTTCAATAAATAAATAATCCATGAAAGAAACGTGTGGAAGTTAAAATACACAAAGACAACAATCCTTTAAAATGAGGTCAAAACTCAATGCAGGAAACTGTCCTTTTAAAATCCGATGCATCCATCTTCTACTGCTCGTGGCTTCCCTGTTTCACCCAAATGGATCCCACAACAGAGGAGTCACCCAACCCGCAGCTGACCTGCTCTGCCTACTTCGGCTGTTCGGTTTTGCCTTACCGATCTCTGGCTCTGGCAGGCTCCTCCAAACAGTGACTTGGGATCCCCCAACGACCAGGGCTCACACGCTGGGGAATCCAAGTCCCGACTCCCAATGCCTTCCGCGGAGAGTCATCCGCCTTCCGGTCACTCCCGTCCTTCATAAAAAAAAAACTCGGCGGGAGTGACCACTACTTCTGCTCCTCAGGTGTCGGCCCAACACCCAAACACCCTGCTCAGCTGCAACGTGAGCCTGCCTGCACTCGCTCTTCTGCACCGGCTTTCTCTCTTGCTTCCTGCAACCTCCGTTATTTCTCTTTTCGTCATTCTTTCTTCTCTAACCGTCTCGCGCTTCTCTATATATGCAGAGAGGACATAGCAGCTGCAGCCCATTAGCCACAGGAACAATCACGGATGTGGGCAGTCCCTCACCTCACCTGTGCACTTAGGTGAGAGATGCCCACACCGCAGATCGCCCTGCGGCTCGCTACAGCCACCACGCCCCCTCGCTAAGCCGCGAGCGCGGAGATTATTCATTTAAAAACAAACTGGCCTTTGCTGGGAGAGCTGTGGACCCATAACACCACAGGGGGTTAGGGGGGTTGAGCCAAGCAATCAAGACCAGATCATCTCTGAGAGACACTCTGACGACACGCAAGACTAGAATTACAACCTTAGGAAGCAAAACCCGTGAGACAGTGCCCCCCCCATCAAACCCCCCTCCGAACACTAGCAGCAGAGACACGAAGTGGCAAAAGGACAGCTGCTGTCCAGGCTTTTAAATGATGAGGCTGCGCGACAAGTAGAACACACAGCTGCAGCAGCAGGACACCAGCTGAACCGATCGCATCTCCTTAGCGTGCGTTCAGACCCCCCCCTTCACAACGCGCACAGCGTTATATGTCCCACAAGAAAGAGATGTAACCACACCCGGGGCAGGAAATAAAGGACAAATATTATTTTTACAAAAGTTTTAAAGTAAAAATGAAAATAATGCATATGTAGCAATTCCCATGAAAATAACAATCTCTTCAAATTGTTTATCCGGTAAACCAAACCCGGGGGTGGGCGAGTGAAGCCCCCTTGTCATAATAATAATAAATCTGTGATGTAGCGGGGGATCACTGTATATAATAAAAAGCGACTGTGTGTGACCACTCCCTCCAGGCAGTCTGATTGGTCAGTGTCACTTAGTCAAGTGCACAAGGATACCAAGTAAGGACGTTGGAGGAAAGCTGAGAGTTTCTTCAAAGACAGAAAGTATTAGCAAGAAAACGAATGTTTTTATCACAGTGCATAATAGCAGCCTGTCTACCATTGAAGGTGGTCAAAAAGTGGACAGGAGGTGAGCAACATGCCTCAAAATCACAGAAGTAGGCTTTATGGAACCTTTCTCAAAAGAAGGGAGCGCCAGTCAAGAACAATTCAGACACAAAAGTATACTGAAGAAAGACGCATGCTGATGGTGCATGTAAGGCAAAACACATCAGGTATTTTAAATGGATTCTATTACCGGCCTTTCACAGGTAACAGTGCTACTAGGACTACAACAAGCTGGCTGAGCTACCTGCACAAGACGAGTTCATATCTAGGTAATCAACAAAGACCTCAGTGTTAACGTTTCTAGTGCACCATCTGTTGGAATGTATTTTGTGATTCATGTAGTAATAAAATGCTCTGTACTTGTCATTCTAACAGATGACATAACAAACATTTGTAGCAAAATGCACCATCTGTTAGAATCATGGAGACATAGCAACTAGATGGACTCGGATACTTGTCTTTTTATTAAAGTGGAAACGATGCCCGCTGCCTTAGAAAGCCAAGCACCATTATTAGATACCTTCTCGCCGTCCTCCACAGTCGCTTTCCTTGCTCCCCCTGTAAATAGAATGTTGCGTACCATGCATACTTTTTCTATATTTGTTGTTCTTTATTTCTGTGACATGTTCTGAAGAGGAGGTATACAAGTAAGAATTTCATTGACTTTGTATTGTACAGTGCTGAAGTGCTGCCTTCCATTTTGCTGCTGGCTTATCCTGTTGTGCCTAAGCCAGCAGTGACTGGGGGGCCAGAATCTCACAATCAGTAGCCGACAATTCTCACTCCATAGCCCTTAGCGTTGTCTTGTTCATTGCTGTGGCGCCAGCTCCTCTGCCAGGGGCTCCCATCTGAAGACCCACCTTGTATATTGCATTTTAGATCTCCATCTCTTCTTTGACAGCTTTCACGTTGGCACACATCCTGACTATTTTTTCTCTTTTTGCCCCCACAGAAGCTGATGCTGGTACACGTGAACAGCAATCAGTGCCTCGATAAAGCAACGGAAGAGGACAGCCAAGTGCCGAGTGTCAGAGACTGCAATGGGAGTCGTTCCCAGCAGTGGCTCCTGCGTAATGTCACTTTGCCGGAGATTTTCTGAGAGTCCTGAGCCATCTGCTAAAAAGAAAGGAACAAGAAAGTCAGAGTTTAGCTGGCATGGCCCAGCCCGGCATATCTTGAAGCAGTGCACCTCCGACACGTAGAGAAGTGATCTCATTCACGAGATCGAGACTTTGAAGACAACTTGAGTATCACATACTTGCTGCCTTTGGGCAGGCGCAAGGCTTTGTTGTCCTGGTGCATCTGCGCTCGTTCTGTTTACGTGACTTCTTCCGAATTATTTGACTGCTTTTTTTTTTTTTTTTTTGCTTTTTTTTAATTCTTTTAAACAAAACAGTCAAGTGGATTAATGTGACAAGCATTTCATATCAGAGGATCGTTTTCCAGCCAGCTCAGTCAAGAGGATGTATAATCGATGGAGCCGATTCTTCAGAGAGCACAGCATATCAGAGGCTGTTCGTGAGAACATCCATCTCCATGAGAGGAAATGCCAGGCCATCCTTCACAAGGCATTTTGCAGGATATCAGTCAGATGTTGCGCTTACCTTCCATTAAGGCGGACAGCCACACAGAGAGTCATGCACTGGATGCACTCCTGACAAACGAGGATGTTCTGTGTCCCAGTAAATATCGATTTGGCTTCTCCCCCTCTATAGGTGTGACACACAGTGAAATTGGACTTTTTCTTTGTATGAATATCTTTGCAGTAGACGGGACTTCAGGAAGTGCTGCCTTTAGGTTTCCATTTTTGGACTTTTCTGAATCTCCCAATGCTTGTGGCACACACCAGTTAACCCGTAGATGCTGCAGGTCCTGGTAGGTGTTACTGCTGTAAAAGCAAAACCCTACTGCAGGAGCCCCGTTGTGAGGTGTCGACACCCCTGATGTGTTTAGTAAAAGGGAAAATGAGAAACGTCACGGCCAGCATCAAATCAATAACCAGAAAAACGTGCTGTGTGAGCCACAGCCATGGAGAGGGGCCTGTCCAGCCGCAAACAGCGGAGAGACGCCTCACCAAAAAAGCAAAACGCCCACCGAGCAGTGGGTGGCGTCTGCCATTAAATTATCTTCAAATATCCAACTGCGTAGGGAGCTTTTTTTGTTTTTCTTCTGAAAACGGTACTGTAGAGCTAGGAGACATGCTGCGTTATATTCCATGTGTACTGAATAAATCAAGGCACAAGTGACAGTTATATGTAAGAAATACTTTACAGATTTGGGAAATAAGCCTCATAGCCGCACATCTTTGTGATATTAGCTAAACAAACACACTGGTTTACTGAATTGATTTGCTTTATAATTCTTCTTCCACGTGAAATTACAGTAATGGGTGAAAAGTCAAGAAATGGAGATTAAAAGTAATCATTTCAGATTTTTGTTAATATATTTTATTAGATTGGGTTGATTGCATAACATGCTTCCCATTTATTAATTTCTTTAAATGTTTTAAGATTTCCTGAAATGGTCTCACATGGTCACTTGCCACCATATCTCTGATTGGTCATATAGCGCCTCACCACAGACTCCTCAATCCAGGCAGTGTGGATCACATCCGGCCTTTTCAGAGATTCGGGGTGGTCTGCACCCCCCCGGTCTGCACATCCTTTTGTATGAAATGACCAGGAATGTAAATTAGAGCAGAATGCTGTTCTCCCCCCCTAAATCGTTTTTTTTTTTTTTTTTAATAAAATTTAGTTGAAAATGTCTGTGGTGCCGTGGACTTATTTCTAACATTGAGGATTTTTTCCTAGTATTTGAATATCTTGTCCCTTGTATCTTTTTGTCTGTTTTTAGTGATTTCGTCTCCGCAGCACAAGGTAGCCTGCCTGTGTGTTAAGGGCGGTCCGCCAAGTGTGGGCACACTGGATTGTTATGGCTGCTCAGTGTCTCTAATCTGCTTGTCTGCAGGCTCTTTTCACAGTAAATGGCCGTTGGATGATCTCTTTGGTCAAAAGTTGTCCATTTCTGAGGATGTGCACAGACCGTCAGTGGGGCATATTTACAAATGTGAGCCAGTTGCTGATCTCAGGAGGATTAACACAACCTGCCCTGTTGAGTCTCCCACCATTCTGATTGTGTGATGTTGGCCGGTGCTTCACAGCTACAATATGGAGTGTATGGTGAGTGCCAAACTGTTACCCATTCAAATGAAAAGTGAAGTGTGCAGGAGCTGCAGTTAACATCTGTAACGTAATGTTTCATTTTGTTATGAATTATTGTAATGTTACAAAAATTATCCACCACTCTTTTTATGCTCCCTTTGCTGCAGATGTTCTCTGAGAGTCACATTGGGTGATTTGAGTAACACGATGGTTTATAAACCAGTGGTGGAACGTGACCTGAATGCTACAAGTGAGACAGCAACAATCAAACATGTCCATGTGTGCATCGGTGAGGTACAAGTGAGACTTTGTATGTTCACTGTGCCCGCCATAGGGGGTCAGGTGGTCTTGCTTTCCAAGTCACCTGCCAAACCTTGCTGTTCATAGAGAGGTCTCACTGCCTTACTTGTTCAGAGGACAGCCTTGACTTGATCCTCCTGTTTGGACACGATGGTCCTAAAATGGGGCACAGGATAGACGGCTCTTTAGTCAGGCTGCCCTTGGGTAGCTGTGGGGCTGTCTCTTCAGATAAGTTGTGCTCCAGATCTTCCTGCCTGACTGCTTTGTGTCAGTTCAGTAAGAAAGAGAGACCAGAATGTTCAGATGAGCCGATGTCCTAGAGGTGCAGTGAAATGAGATGGCTGTGCAGATACGTAACAGACCAGCGTTCATTACTTAAGTCTACGTGCAGTACCATCAGCTAATAGACATGAATTCAACTGAGTGGACCTGCAGTCACCACCCCATTCCAGGGGTTAAGTCACAAATGTGCCCTATTTATAGCCGTTAATGAAATTTTTTATTTATCTATACGATTTATTCAGTCTGCTATATTAATGAGGGCAAATCACCAGAATGTTTCATGGACTCAAATCAGATTAGTACTCCTGCTATCATTCTAATTTATTTCCTCTGTTTTTTCGATTTAAATTTCTCTCTGTAAAGTTATAATGTCAGTTTGTCTGTTGCCTTAATTGTACAGCATTTGCAAAAAGATTTTCTAATATCTGTCATACATCATCTGTTAGAATGAAAAGTGCAATGCAGTTTGACTTCATGCTTTACAAAATACACTTCAGTAGGCAGCTTGTCACAAACTTTAATGCTGATGTTCTATAAACGGTGCTTTTCACAGTCTCTGAGCTACGATTTTATTTTGTGCCTCTCTGTTTCACGCACTGACTGATGCGAGGCAGACCCGCTCTTATGGACTGCATGCCCACACTTCCAGGAATGCTGCACACGTTGCTGCCTCTGCCTGCTGCCCCATAGCTGCCACCCAACTGAAATAAGTGACAGCACACTCTGCCGGCCATAATGTCAAACTACAAGGATAGCCATTACCACGGGCAGCTGGGGGGCTCTGTCTGTACATTTAGATGGTGACTCCAGATGATTTCCGTCTATGGTAGGCCCATGTTATGACAGGGACATCCCTCCACAGTAAAAACAATACAAAGTAACCAGCTGATGTCCATGGCCAGACGCCTGTGGTCACATGACACTCCCAACAGGGACCACTGATGGAATCTCCTCTCTGTTCTGTCTGCATTGCAACCACCAGTGGGTGGCAGGACACTGGATGTTCTTGCATCAGCTGGGGTTACCCTCCTTTGTCTTACATGTAGATTGGTGGATGCTAACACTCAGGATGCACTGGGAGTGGATAACAAAGTGCAAGTGTGCAGTCAAGTCAGTGGTCCAGTAGCACCCATGTTTGCTTTGGAAGGAGCAGCAGTCAGGGGTACTGCCCCACGGAGGGTATTGTGGGAGAATTGAGGTGGCAAAAGCGCTAGTGGCCCTGCAGCAGAGCTGGCAGACGTGACTGTCCTCCATGGGTGAAAGGTACAGTGATACAAGAACAGGCTCTGTAAAGCAATAGAGACACCAAAAACTGAGTACCTCCTGGTGTCATGGGGACTGGGACCAGTTAATAGCCCAAGTACTGCTAACGCAAGTGTCAGTGCTGCACCACACTCACTTCTACTAGCACTCCTTCACAGAGAGAGATGACATCAACATCAATGTATTCACATGTTCATCACGTCTTACTGGGGCTGAGACTCCACTCGGTGCCTCTAGCCACTGTGCTCTTTCAGCTTGTCTTCTGCCAGTGTGCACTTTTTCGGAGGGCCCATGTTTAGCATCAAATGTTCCACTAGACGAGATCTGTCTGCTCCATAGCGTTGACAGAACATGTCCTGGCCGAGCACTCAGAAGTCACCTGAGCCTGACGGTCACCTGCTTGGCTGCATGTACACTAACTGGTGCCCCATCAGTGCAAGAACCCATCTTCAGGGAATAACAGCAACAACTGCCATCACCTCTGCGCTTCCCCACTCGCAAGGGTTCTAGAAGACAAAGAGGAGGGAGAAGAAGCGGACGGCTTATTGAGCATTGATACTGAGTCACAAAAGGGATGCTGTGTTTATGAAAAAGCTGTTCACAAAAGATATGGCTGCTGTCAGCCTGAGCAACTGCAAAGCACTTATTGAAAGCTTGCTGAAAATATACTATGAAAGGCTTTGTAAAGAACATCTAAATTAGCCAACAACAGGCACTGTGACCCTGGAGAAATGGCCTAAGAAATAATAAGGCTGACGTCAAAGGTGCCCCACAGTTGGCAGTAGGGTGGGAAGTGCTGACTTCAGCTTGGTGGAGAGCTGTGGAAGTCCCTTATTGTATGGGTGGGTGGTCAAGCACTCTTACCTCTCTGCTTGTGTTGGCCACGTAGCCTGCCGTGGAGGTGTCTGCACATTGCTTGGGCTCATCAGCATAGCACTGTAGATGTTGGAAGCCACCACCAGGATGCAAAGCAGGATGGGCCCAATAATGGCTCCTTCAAAGCCCAGGTAATAGGCACCACCAGCAACAGCCAAACCTGTCAGGTAGGGGTGGCCACCTCTAAATATGAGAAGAAAGACACTTTGTGAGTAACTGAGCAGCTTTGTAGATTAGACCCTCATCATAACTACAGCCCATCATTGGCCCACTCTCCTTAAAGATCACTCAAGCCAAGAGCTCAGCCACCCTGGATGGACACCCCACCCCCCCGCACATACATTGGACAGAGCAATCAAAAGGGTCTCACAAAAATCTTCATTTGGCAAACAGCAGGACCAAAGTTTGATTCATGGTTGGGTCCTCCCTGGGCAGTGTTCACAGTCTGTTGGCTCCTCTAAATTGTTGTGCCATTGACATGTTGATTAGCAACAATGAGTTGGATAGACGGGTCAGTAAACAAAATGGAGCTCAGCATTTTACTGTTGGAATTCTGGTAGTTCTTTCAGTTACCTTTTAGTCTAAATGGTGTCCATTTGTGAATCTTTTGCACACTACAAGGGTTTTTCTATTGTTACTTTTAGGATTTGGTTTGGTTTTCATTACGTTGATTTACTTTACCATTGTATATTTTCGTAACATCTTTTTGTTTAAAGTCATGTGACCATGATCTCCACTGTTAGGGATGCCATCATATCCATCCATCCACTTTCCAACCCGCTGAATCCGAACACAGGGTCACGGGGGTCTGCTGGAGCCAATCCCAGCCAACACAGGGCACAAGACAGGAACCGATCCCGGGCAGGGTGCCAACCCACCGCAGGACACACCCAAACACACCCACACCAGGGCCAATTTAGAATCGCCAGTCCACCTAACCAGCATGTCTTTGGACTGTAGGAGGAAACCCACGCAAACACAGGATGCCATCATATCTTCTGGTATAAATATAGCAGCAATCGCACAATCCATTATCCCCTGGTGCATAAATCTCTGTCTTCAAAAACTACATTCTGTGTTACGTTAGCTTCAAAATGGTTATTGCAGGTTACATTTCAGGATTCTGACTTTGACTTCCTTTACGACATGCACCCTCCATTTTTTGTTCATCACTCTCCTGGTTTCGACTCTGCTTCCTTCAACTTTTCTTCTGCTTTGGCCTGGCAAGTCATCTATTATGTTCAGAAATATGAGTAAGTCTTCTATTATGCAAGTCAGGATTTATAAAACATAAACTTGGTGTGAAAAGTGGCCTAACATCATGGCAAATTTGAACCATCCACAAGTCCTAGGCAGACATTTGTTGCCTTGGCATGTTAGTCTTCAGGTGGTATGAGATTAAAGTGAGCAGAAAATCTCATTTCAGTGATGTGTCAGTCAGATGCCGATGTTCTCTTAGTGCAGCCATCACCAGTGTTGATAATAACGCCTAGTGTGTATTTTGTCTACAAAATATCATGTGATCCGTGTTTGGTTACAGGTTTTAACATCTGTGGGGTATATCTGCATTGGGATGATAATTAAAATTCTGCGCAGATATTTTCAATTTCCTTATGGTCAAGGTGAGCAAGCCAAGATCAAAAGGCAATTTGCAGCAATTGCTGGTTTTTCCTAACGTAATCAACAAAACTGACTCTAAATTTTGCAATAAAAGCACCATCAGAGAATGAAGTTTTTATAAACAGAAAACACTTTCAGTCAATTAAGTGTCTGTGTGTCTGTCTGGTTGCTATGTCTTTCATTTCAAAAGATGGTACATCACAAACATTTTAGCGATAAAATGCATTTGTCACTTTAACAGATGCTGCATCACAAACATTAAATCTGCTTTTACGAATCCCATACCAAATAGCATATAAGAGACCTATGCTTACTATGGTGCACTGCAAACATTAATGCTGAGGACTAAGTTAATTACTTTGATGTCATCCTGCCTTAGACTGTTAGCACAGCAACTAATATGTGATGTTCAAATGTGTTTGAGTTACGTTGTTGTGAGGCAGCCTGGCTCCACCCACAATTACTTTTATCAAATCACAGTGTGGGAAGCAGAATTGAGGGTCTTACTCTTTGTGACGGTCGGCTTCTTATAACTAATCCTAAGTGAGAGGATTACAAGTAGGTTTAGTACTTTACAGACTGACTGTGTAATCGTACTTTCAGGTGATGCTGGGTACACCACAAGAGAGGACATATAATGAACAGCTGTCCGCGTACAGTCATTGATAAAACGGACGATCTGCTCATTAAAGGTGGCCTACTGCTGCATAGCCCCATAGAATTTTTATGCATTGTGATGACATGGTTGGATGTTGCACATAGAAATGTAAAGAGACTTGCACATATTGCAATATTTACTTGTAAAAAAAAAAAAAAAAAATCTTGCTAAGTTCAATAATTTTTTCCCTCATTATTACAGTGGAACCTCGGTTCACGAACGTCTCGGTACATGTACAAATCGGTTTATGACCAAAAAGTTTGCCAAACTTTTGCCTCAGTTCACGACCACACACTCGGTATACGAACAAACCAGTTTCCCTTTCAGTTTGTACACGTTCAGTCTCTCCCTGCAGCGAGCAAGAGAGCGCCACACACACACACACACACACACACACACACACACACACACACACACACAGACAGACAGACAGCACGAGAGAGAGGGCGCTGGACTCATAAGGTAGGAAGGCAGTTAAAGAATGCACTGGGCTTGATTTTGTTTTCACTTCTGTTTACAGCGATCGGTTCGTAGTGTGCATTTTTGAAATGTTACTTTTCTTGGTGGTTTATTAAATTACGGATTTTTTCAAATGTTCATTTTTTTCCCTGTGCTTACAACTCATTAAAAAAAAAAAGTGTTTTTAGCCAGCGGTTGGTAGCGCTATAGCGTGAACTATTGCAGTGTTAGTTTTGTCAGTGTTATTCAATGTTTCTACATTTAATTTACTATTATGCTGTGCATTCTATGGTTTAACTATATTTGTGCTTAAAAACTTAAAAAAAATATATATATTTACATACAGTTTGTATGGTCTGGAACAGATTAATTGTATTTACATACAATCCTATGGGGGAAATTGCTTCGGTTCACGACCAAATCGGTTTACGACCAGAGTTTTGGAATGAATTACAGTCGTGACCCGAGGTTCCACTGTACCTTGCAGGTCTGTGCCTAAAGCCCGTGTCAGTTCATGCTGTGCACTGGCAGTGGTCTGGGCACTGCAGGATGGCACATTGCACTTGCTCTCTCCATTCAGCTGCTGTCACTCGTTTATTTCCTTTTATTTGTGACTGCCCCAGACAGACCACCAAAAACAGTGTTTCTGCAGTTCTCTACTTCAGTCAGTAACACTTCAAATTCACGTTCACTTCAGTTGTGTTTTCTGTAGCTGTAGTATTTTTATTGGCAGTTTTAACACTCTGGTGCATTACTACCTGAAAATGTGACTCCGGACCATTGCCAAATTTATATACTGTAGTGGTTAGATCATGAATATTCAACAAAAACAAAAAAGGTTACTGCGGGGAGTGACAAGTGCACAGTCTCAGGATGACTTGAGATTTATAAATAATTTGTCATCGCACATGGCATACTTACGGTTTTATAAATCTGATTTTATGTTGTGCGTACACCATTTTTGCCTTTTAAGCCTAAGCAAAATTTTAGTATGGAATCTGAGCAAAGTTTTGTACACGAGACCCCTAGTCTTTCTCATTTTCTCACAACAATGTATTCTTAACATCATCAGGCCTACTAACTGTGGTTTGTGTATTTGAAGCCCTAAGGAACTTCACTGGCATGCGTTAGAATTAACCCAAGCGGAGCTTTTTCCCTGCTATACTGCAGTTTGAGATTGTGAGGTTTTGAAGTGGAGACGATGGTGGGGTGACTGAAGCACTACGGGTCTCCCTCTACAATCAATCTGCTATGCTGCTGTCACCACAGCTCCCCTCTCCATGCTGATCAGATCATTCATCCTCACATTAAGTCACAAACCGCACGCCTATTTGGTGATACGGACAACAAGAACCTGACTGAAGATTCGCTCAGGACACATGTCACGGAGCCCTCCTGGTAACACACTTACCCCGAGATATCTGAATAGATGGCCGTGTCCACAACGTAGGTTGGTAAGAGGTGGCACACCAGCAGCAACATCGCCTTTACATTCTGCTCTTGTACAAACCAAAGGTCCAAAACAGCTGGCAAAGCAGCCCAGTAGGTCCCCAGAAATGGAACAACACCAAGGATGGACGCCAGTGCTGCAGAGAAAAGAAACAGATTGGCATGTCACATTTCTGGCTGTGGGCCCCAAAACAGAATTTGTTCTTAAAACTGCTATTGAAATCAAATGAGATATAAAATACACAATTTAACATTAGAGACGACAAGGACTGTGTACACCAGAAAGGGGAGCCTGCCAGGAGGAAAACAGCGGAGGCTGGTGAGGTGAATTAGCTCCATCAATGGCATCATACGAAGTGCGGGCTTTAGCGATGGCATGAGCCGGCATCTCTGCAAGTCCACATCATCAGCTCATGTGCTTCTCCCAACTTGTCAGCTGCCTTTGCTAATGGTTTGTGTGTCTTGTTTTAAACACCAATTACTCACATTGGGTTTTTAATAATTCTTCAAAAAGCCGCAGTTTCTATTGAAGAAACAAAGCAGTGGCTGATCACGCAATGGCTACCTTAAGGAGACTCCAATTTATTTTTTGTTAAGTGAATCTTTGTTGCTCCAAGAGCCATGGGATTTGGTTGGCTGTGAACACTCCAGCCTGCTACCGAGGCCACGGCTCAGGATGAGAGATGGCGCTGCACTTAAAGTTCCACACAAAGTCATCCTAACCTGTAGACGTGCGACACAACTAGAGCTATAAGGGAAAAGACGAGGATGGTTTATATATTTAAAAATGCAGTCGTAACACCTGCTGCAGGAATACATGCAAAGCAGCAGGTTCACACTGGCCAGCTCTTGGTCTACATCCACATATGGCGTGTTAACAACCCGGGCTGGTCCACGCCATCATTCACAAAGAAAACACCAATGAATGATCTCAGTATAGACACACAATCACGTGTCACAATGAACCTTTACACAAATGTCCCAAAACGTGTGCTTGTATCTGACAACACTTACATTGATCATCTCATCCATAAGCCACAACAGCACGTCTCACAAAAACAGCAGCCTGTCACAATGACTCCAAACAACTCGTATCACAATACACACAACTCTGTATGCACGAAACGTCACTTAAACAAAACGCGTAAACCCACAAACCTCAGAAATGCACTGAATTCTATCAAAATACACTCCCAGAATGTACAGCACATCAGCAGAACATGTCCAGCTGCTGAATTCAAACGGTGAGCCATCCCATAAAAAGGAATGCGTATAGCGACAGTGAAAAATAAAGTGAAGTCCCGCCAGCAGCTCATTTCAAACCACTGTGTCAGTAAAGCTTCAAATGCTTTTCCGCAGACGTGTATTCCTTCTAATATGGGGGAACTTCAGCCTTGCAGCAAAGGTCCATCTGAGTAGAAACCTTCACAACACTAGTAAGCTAAACATGAAAAACGGAAAAATAAAAACACCTCATTTAAAACGATGTTGATTTGTTACACAATAAGCAAAGTAAAAGTGCACCTGCTGGAATGAACACGATATTGATTCCAAATACGGTGTGGGTCAACCACGTATACAGTCCATAAAAGCCAGCCATCTTCAGTGACGCATCAAACACCCCTCTGTAATAAGAAAGAAAAATACTCACATGAACATTCTAGAGCAACAAATGAAAAACGGGCAAAAGAAACCAGAAAAGTTCAAAATTCCTTTATTGAATTACAGTTAGGTCCATAAATATTTGGACAGAGACAACGTTTTTCTAATTTTGGTTCTGTACATTACCACAATGCATTTTAAATGAAACAACTCAGATGCAGTTGAAGTGCAGACTTTCAGCTTTAATTCAGTGGGGTGAACAAAACAATTGCATAAAAATGTGAGGCAACTAAAGCATTTTTTTAACACAATTCCTTCATTTCAGGGGCTCAAAAGTAATTGGACAATTGACTCAAAGGCTATTTCATGGGCAGGTGTGGGCAAGTCCGTCGTTATGTCATTATCAATTAAGCAGATAAAAGGTCTGGAGTTGATTTGAGGTGTGGTGCTTGCATGTAGAAGATTTTGCTGTGAACAGACAACATGCGGTCAAAGGAGCTCTCCATGCAGGTGAAAGAAGCCATCCTTAAGCTGTGAAAACAGAAAAAACCCATCAGAGAAATTGCTACAATATTACGAGTGGCAAAATCTACAGTTTGGTACATCCTGAGAAAGAAAGCAAGCACTGGGGAACTCAGCAACGCAAAAAGACCTGGACATCCACAGAAGACAACAGTGGTGGATGATCGCAGAATCATTTTCATGGTGAAGAGAAACCCCTTCACAATACCCAACCAAGTGAACAACACTCTCCAGGGGGTAGGCATATTGATATCCAAGTCTACCATAAAGAGAAGACTGCATGAAAGTAAATACAGAGGGTGCACTGCAAGGTGCAAGCCACTCATAAGCCTCAAGAATAGAAAGGCTGGATTGGACTTTGCTAAAGAACATCTAAAAAAGCCAGCACAGTTCTGGAAAAACATTCTTTGGACAGATGAAACCAAGATCAACCTCTAACAGAATGATGGCAAGAAGAAAGTATGGAGAAGGCGTGGAACAGCTCATTATCCAAAGCATACCACATCATCTGTAAAACACGGTGGAGGCAGTGTGATGGCTTGGGCGTGCATGGCTGCCAGTGGCACTGGGACTCTAGTGTTTATTGATGATGTGACACAGGACAGAAGCAGCCGAATGAATTCTGAGGTGTTCAGAGACATACTGTCTGCTCAAATCCAGCTAAACGCAGTCAAATTAATTGGGCGGCGTTTCATGATACAGATGGACAATGACCCAAAACATACGGCCAAAGCAACCCAGGAGTTTATTAAAGCAAAGAAGTGGAAAATTCTTGACTGGCCAAGTCAGTCACCTGATCTTAACCCAACTGAGCATGCATTTCACTTGTTGAAGACTAAACTTCAGACAGAAAGGCCCACAAACAAACAGCAAATGAAAGCCGCTGCAGTAAAGGCCTGGTAGAGCATTAAAAAGGAGGAAACCCAACATCTGGTGATGTCCATGAGTTCAAGACTTCAGGCTGTCATTGCCAGCAAAGGGTTTTCAACCAAGCATTAGAAATGAACATTTTATTTCCAGTTATTTAATTTGTCCAATTACTTTTGAGCCCCTGAAATGAAGGGATTGTGTTAAAAAAATGCTTTAGTTGCCTCACATTTTTATGCAATTGTTTTGTTCACCCCACTGAATTAAAGCTGAAAGTCTGCACTTCAACTGCATCTGAGTTGTTTCATTTAAAATTCATTTGGTAATGTACAGAACCAAAATTAGAAAAAAGTTGTCTCTGTCCAAATATTTATGGACCTAACTGTATGCTGTTGTTCAGGCAGATTTATGATACAGGAATCAAAATCTGTTTCAGAACTGAAAAAGACGGCACCTGCAGAACGTGTCAATGTGTTGAAGTGAACAAGAGCACAGATGCCTGTGTTTGGGCAGAGAGAGGAACACAGGGATTGTCATTGCTGTGTGCCAAGTGGGGCGCATTAGATTAGTTATGGCTTGGCCTACTCTCAGGCACACTCACACCACACCTACATACTCAAACTTGAGGACCAATAAGGTGTGATGCCTGCACAGCCTGCTCAATATTTCACACAGGGACCTATGATCAGACCAGGTGGGTGGCCCCCAGATGATACCCCTTACTTAACACACCATTTGTAAGTGGTGTACTTCTTCCCATGCTGCTCACTACTGGAGGCGTCCCTCCTCAGCTGTTAACCTTGTGGGGAAAAGTGGCAATTCACCCACCCAAGTGCCCTGTATTTTACCTGAATGTGCACAAAGATGTCCATACAAAGTTCAAAGTAAAGCAATATTTATTAGTTTAAATGAATAATAGCAAAAAATAGGAATGGCAAAGATATAAAGCCCTTGTAAAAAGGCCCCCTTGTGTCAAAGTCAAAAAACTTCTAAAGGCTGAAGAGCAGTGTGTCTGTGGGCCACTTGTTGGAATTCACAAGCCATACTGACTCACGGATGGTGTGTGGAGTCCGTCTCACAGACACAAGCACGCTTGGGCAGTCTGTTCTTTACGCCAATATCTCCATGTGGAATTAAGGACCCCATGACGCTACGCACTGGTAATTAGTAAATCCTTCTAATGATTGATAGCTTTGCTCAAAAACTTTAATAGTGAAAGTCTGCAAAACACCTCATCTTGTCACAGTACAGACAGAAAATCTGAATCAGGTATTTCCAGGGACTGAGACAAACCAGCCGGCTTTTGATTTTTTAACTGAAGGTCATGTCACAATACATGACTTTAACAGCGATTCTCAGTCATAAGTTCATTTATGAAATCCTAGCAAGCCGGAGGCAGCCGTCAGCACGCTCCCGTGAAGCCGTTCACATAGTCTGACAAATCCAACTCCTACTCTGTGACTTCCTACGGCAGAATCAAACAAGAGTGGCTCTGTGTGCTTGACAACTTGTATAATGCAGCGACAAAAAATAAGAAACGTGGGAGCTTTGGACTTCCCAGACAGAAGAGGGGCTCATCTGCCTGATGTCTCATATTTTACGAATTGCAGAAGACAAAAGGTTCAAGGTTGTGGCTGTACCTGCTAACCCTGTGAACAATACCAGCTCCATCAGGTAGTATGTTATTGGCTGTTGGAAGAACCAACGAGCTGGAAAATCATCACATACGTGCTAAAGTGGATACGCCTAGTGATGTTCAGTCATGTAAACTGACATTGTCAGGTGACAAGATCAGCAACTGCAACTGGCAGTACGACATACCATACATCTAGAAGTTGAGTAAAGTGACGTCGGCTAAAATGCTCATTCTAACCTAAGATTATAATGCAAGTTAAACACTGAGACAAAATAAAAGGGATGAGATGAGACTTTTTTTCCTGTGACGAGACGTGATCTTTTGAAGAGAGACAGAGAGACACTTTCACGTCCTGCGAGACGGTCAAGTCACGTCATTTTCAAACAAGACCACAGTCATCTAAGCTCTCAGTTGTTGGAATGCGTTTGGTAGACACACTTTCTGTGCTCTCAGCTCTTAAAAATTTTATACGTTCTAGATGATACGTCAACGCCTAAGCGAAGAAGAAAGAGCAGTGCGTTGAAGAGAGACCCAAAAGTGTTGTAGAGAAAAGAAAGCAAAAAAGAACAAAAATAATCTATGTGCAAATTCTTAAAAAAGGGAAAGTAATAATCAGCCCGTCCCGTGAGACGAGACCTTGTGCTAAGAGATTTACTCACGCCCGGGGCAGGAAATAAATGACAACGTAGAACATCGTAAAGAATTCAAAAACGTTGGCACGATACACATGCAGAGCAGGAAGTAGGAAAATTCGAAAGTCTCAAAAAAATGATAGTAGAGATTGCATTAGTGCAAACAAACAGAAGATATTACTCGGTGAAATAACGGAACAGCAAAAAGAGATCAAAGAGTGTTTGAGAATGTCTGGGGGAAGAAGAGAGACAAGGCAGTGAGACAAAAGGACAGCTGCTGCACAGGCTTTTAAACGTTGGAAGCGCAGCACGACACGCAGATCACGCAGCACTGTGTTTGTTTCCCATTGTATCACCAGTTAAGAGAGGTTTTGGAGAAGCGACTGCACACCAGGCAGGAATCAAACACAAGTCCCTCTCCACCTGCTCTGCCACTGTGCAGTACATTTAGAGCAGTACAGAGCATTTGAACAATAAACAAGGCATCATTACAAAGGTCATTTTTAACGGTGCAGAGTGCCAGGCTGTGTTTATTCATTAAAATCTCAGGGTGCTGCAGTTGGCCCATGTTTAAAGACTACGACATAAAGCAGATGTTATGGCTGCCTAACGCATGTCAATTCAGTACTGTCCATCATCACAAACTCCCACATGTGCTATTAATATAGGATTTAAGAACATCAAGGAGATTGTCCTACACTGAACATTTCCACATCAGGAAGGACGCAGCATCAATTTATTAATGTTGACAGCTGGCCTCGGCACCCATGTCTTCTCATGCCATCAGAATATCAATGTACACCCCTGAGCACTAAACAGTTTGGAACATGATCATTCATTTTTGTGAAGGGATTGTACCACTTGAAAAACATTTTATGTAGTTACCTCGCAAAAAACTTAACTGAGGATTAAACAAAACAATAATAATAACCAGAATATCAGCATCAGTGTAGCTGTCTCGCTGTGTAAAGGAGTACCCCAGAAAGGAGAAGCGCTTACTTCAAAATGGCATCACTTTCAAACTCTTAAAGTCTTAAATGGACACTTCCTGATATAACTGTAACATTTATGATAAAGAT
Organism: Erpetoichthys calabaricus; assembly: GCF_900747795.2. Lineage (NCBI taxonomy): Eukaryota > Metazoa > Chordata > Cladistia > Polypteriformes > Polypteridae > Erpetoichthys > Erpetoichthys calabaricus. The sequence goes on from NC_041406.2 coordinate 105,757,280, forward strand.
TTCAATTAATTGCTTCATATCACTACATATATTTTAGGCCACATCTGGATATTCTCTGGAGTCGCTGCAAAATGTCCATCTGAAACCTCTCGCTGAAACCAGAAAGCTGATGAGCCTCTCCCTCTTGTCTCGTCTTTGTGGACCAGAAGACTGAAACTTGGCATGCTGGTATAAGTATAATTAATATACTTGTGTTAATTTGAAAGTAATTCCTCCATGGCATATTTATAGACTTTTCCACTTTTGATGGTTTTCATTATGCAACACTTTTCAACAAAATTCAATTTATTTTGTTCTACGATGGACATCACTTCCAAATTGAGTGTTGAAGCGAAGGCCTTCTGAGAATCCACAATAAAGACCCATCAGCAACCAGAAGTGGACGTTCATTAAGGACCTGCGTCTGACAAAAGACTGAGCTCGGAGTCATAAGCGATTTCACCCGCTTTTTGTTTATTCACGGACCCCATGTGCTCTTTTCATTGTCTTTTCTAAATTCACGGCCACTAAACATGACTACCAGGATAGTGGCAACAATTTCTTTTGACTTCTCTCTTGATTTATTATAATTACAAACACTGACTTCTGGAAGCAAAACAAGAGAGATGGAATAAATAAGATCCTGTCAATGCGTCATTTCAAAGTTTTGAGAAGAGCTAACTGTATTTGAACTTCTCTACACTGTAAACAGCTTTTACTGCGTTCAAGTTTAACGTCTTCTCGCTATTTCACTGTATTACGCTGAAGGAAGGCACAGCTGCTTAGTGACGAGGTCTGACACTTTACAGGTCCACATGTCACTTTTCCGGCATAATCTCTCCATTCCTAAGTGGACTTTCTCCAACATCCCATCCATGTTACATTAGTTAGTATGAGGTGGGTACGTGTGGGAGTCAATTACTGCACTACACTAACAGCTGTCACACAACATCAAAACCTTTAAGGGGCGCCCAAAACGCCATCAAATGTCCTCAACTGTTGCTGTAACAGGGACATTCTCCTAAAGCTTCACGTGGTGTGAAGAGCAACCACAATTGTGGGATTTTATTGTGGAGCTAAAAAGGGAGCACTCCACACATATGAATTTGCTCTTAATAGTAATTAATTACGTTTAAATAGTGCTTTGCTAACTTACTTAAAGTGCTTTACACAGACATTGGGGAGCCACTTCAACCAATGCCAGTGTGCAGCATCCACCTGGGTGATGCAATGGCAGCCATGTATGCACGAGTACACTCGCCACACCTTAGATACCAAGGGACAAGGCTGTGGACATCACCAGACTTTCTTGAAGGATGCTCAGGGACCTTTCATGACCACAGAGAGTCAGGACTTCTGTTTTATGGAACTCTTACTGACAACAACAACAGTCCATTCTGCTGTAGTGTTTCAGGATGCTTTCTCATTTGTATTTTATTTCCCTGAGGTACAAGTCTGTAAAACTCCGGCACTGTAATCAACAGAAGACTTTTCAAGCACTATGAATCCTTCATGTGGTAGACCAGGGACACTGCATCTTCTTTCTGGCCTCCAAGCTCCTCTACCCTTATCCTAAAATGTTTGCCTCACAAGGTGTATGGCTCCTCCTGGCCACCCATTTTATTTGTGTCTCGGAAAGGATTTCTTTCTCCTCCGAGGTTAAACTCGTATATTCTAATTTGCTGCCACACCAGCTCCACTCCTTATAAATCACAGACACACCACAATCGGAAAAAGGCCTGAAGACATTAAAACTGATCTAAAAACGGCTCCCTTTTTTTTTTTAACCATTTGTTTGCCTCGGGCTAATTCTGAGCCTGTCACAGGCAGATCATGCAGAGAGGCGTTTAATTATACTTGCGCTTGGCTGCTCTAACCTTGATTAAATTCCCATCTTATTAAAAGTGCATGTCAAGCTAATGATTAGTAACTTCATTACCTTGATCGAGTCACTTATGAAAGCACACCTGCTAGTAAAGTTCACCCAAGCTCTCTCTCATCAGAAAAATAAAACAATCAACAAGAAACCAAAACACGGCAGACAAGATTAAGTGCTGTGGGACGAGGGGAGTCTCACCTGCTAAAACATTCTGCTTCTGCAACGCACACTCTCCTTATGTAAGGATATAACCCTCACTGCAGGGCTCCCAGCTTTGTTGTTTTACATTTACTTATTTAAGTGAAACTTTAATTTGTACTTTAACAACTCTGTAGTCCAGCACCTGTGTGTTCTACAATGGCAGCTTTGGAAGAGGAAAGAAGCTCATCTGGGATATAAAATAAGTCAGTGGTTAAGTGAGAGTCGCAAATCAACCTTACTTGAGCTAGTGCCTTCACTTTACGTATTTATTTAATACTATGTTACGCCGCATAATTATGTATTGATGGGTGAACACTTGCTGAACGACACAGTTGTCCAAATGGGGTGGGTTTGTGGGTACCACTGTGAGTGAATGAAAAGATGGACCTCTGGAGAGAGCAACATACAATTGTCCGTGACTGAAAGCGGGATCGTCTGTGACGATGGAGGCCACGCTGGTGAAAGTTACTTCGTCGGTAGGGATAAGTTTCAGCACTTGTTCATTAAGGTGTAGCGAGTCTTCGTTGTTGACGCTTAATATAGCTTGCGTACTGAGTTGTTCTGGAGTCACAGTTGAGAAACACTTTTTTAATGTCTTTTAAGCACAGGGAAAAAAATTATCATGTGAAACATCCGTAATGTAATAAGCCATCAAGAAAAGGAACATTGCAACAATGCACGCTACGATCCGATCGCTGTAAACAGAAGTGAAAACAAAATCGAGGCCGGTGCATTCTTTAACTGCCTTGTAGCGCAGTGGTAGTGCTGCTGTTTTGCAGTAAGGAGACTGTGGAAGATTTTGGGTTCGCTTCCCGGTTTCTCCCTTTGTGGATAGCGCTTTGAATACTGAAAACACCGGTATATCAATGTAATGAAGTATTATTATTCTTATGCGTCCAGCGCTCTCTCTCTCGCGCACCTGTATGTGTGTGTGTGTCGCTCGCTCTCTCTCGCTCGCTGCACGTGTTCCTGCAGGCATACCAGTAAGTGAATGAAAAGATGGAACTCTGGAGACAGCAACATACAACTGTCCGTGACTGAAAACTGGTTTTGGCAGATACATGCACATCTTTTTGAAAGTTTGGCCCTGTGCCTTATTAATTGTCATTGCAAAGGCAAATCTAACAGGAAATTGTCTTTACTCAGATGCATGCGCAGGCTCTCTCTCAGCAGCACAGGAGCGCCCCCCCCACTTTTTTTAAAATGAGTTTTAAGCACAGGGGGAAAAACCCCAGGCTCCCTGCATGCGCAGGCTCTCTCCCCCTCTGTCTCTCAGAAGCAGGCAAGCCCTCTCTCTCTCTGTAACATTGCAGCAGTTGTATAAACACTTTTTTTTTAATGAGTTTTAAGCACAGGGAGAAAAAAAGGAACATTTGAACAAATCCGAACTTTATGTAAAAGCCAACCAACATAGTAACATTGCAGGAGTTCACCATTTTTAATCAGGCGACTGACAGTAGTGGAGTCAGGCACAGAGAAGGTCAGCTGCTGAGAAAGCGTCTCGACTGTTGCAGGGCGGTGAAGCAGGTGAGACGCTAATGAAAAAGAGGCACAGGGCTTATTGGTTTTTAAAGACTGCTTCCTTCATTGTGTTTTAACTTCAGTTTTAAAGGATTGCGCTGCTCTGTCGCGCTGCCTGTGTGTGCCTCTGTCTCTCTCTGGCGCTGCCTGTGTGTGCCTCTGTCTCTCTCTGGCGCTGCCTGTGTGAACCAAGGTTCCACTGAGGTTGACTAATGAAAAGTCAACGTGGCTCAGAGCTGCATGTGGACTGTGGCACAGACAAACAGAAATGACGGCATGTTTTCCGAGATGTCGCGTCAGAGTTGGTGGGTGTGGCTCTGCGAGTTGTCGTCGTATCCAATGGTCTTAGAGTTGGTGGGCGTGGCTCCTTCCGGCGTGCTTTCCATGGGTGGCTACTTGTCTCCCAGCTTAGTGAATTATATATATATAGATAGCACCATCACTTCTCGATTATTTATTTAATACCAGTAACAGCGCACTGCACTATAACAGCAGGTGAATACACTTGACTTGAGCATTCCTAGTTTTCATCCTCTTTCTCTGTACGTTTCGCATTCATTTGCTCAGAGGTTGATGCGCTTGCCGTTTCCTGAGCAGCTCTTCTTTTTTCCACCCCAGCGGCCCGCTTCTTCTCTTCTTTCGTCGGCATCTTTTCGATTTAAAACTGATTAAGTCAGTGTTTGTGTTGCAATTACTTTGTACGTTTTCTTTAATTTTTCACTTAAGCTGGCACTTAAGTCTTCAATCTGCCTCAAGAATGATTTAAGATATGAAGAGGTAGGGGAAGTGACGGCGAAGGTGGTAGGGATGAGCACGGCACTCGTATGCATGTGCCGCATGGCCGCCCTGCTGGCGGCTGCCGAGAGTTGATTCTACAATAAAATAAAATAAAAATAAAAAGAGGAATAACCTCAGAGGCCAATCATCACCCCGAAAGCGGATAGTAGACGTCATATAGTAAATGTGTACCAAATTTCAGGTCAATAGGCCAAACGGTTTGCGAGCTACAGGTGATTTAAAATCCTGGACAGACAAATGAACAGCCACAGTAGCGTATTATATATAAAGATTGTGCCATCACTTCTCAGATATTTATTTAATACTAGACATTAAGCCCGTTACAATAACAGGCGCTAGAATAGTAGTGCATAAACATTAGTAGGAACAGGAACATATTAAATGGCAAAGGACCGTCTATTTTCTGTTACAGTAATACTGGCTTGTATGTGGCTGTAATATGCGTCACTGTATTGTGTGCCTTTAATTTTCTCTCACAGTAATACGTCTCTCCAGCAAGTATTTTAATCTGTGCTGGTGTGCAGCTGATTATTGTATGTATGGCGTCTCCCCAGCAACGGATTTTATGTGTGTGAAAATAAATCTACTTTTAAAAGTCATCCTATTGTAATATCATGAAAATTTGTATATTTAGAAAAACACTTTACATATTACCGGGCCAAGTTTGTTAATCGCAAATCTGACATCCTCAGAGTGAACACCTGCACAACACACTAATCCCACCTCTTTGGGGAAGCTGGTCTCTGCGATTTTTCATGCGTTATGTTTTAGGTCTTGCCTCATTTACCGAAATCCGATTGGATCGGCCGCGCGATATTTTATAAGTCCCGCCCTCTCTGTCTTGTGTGACGCGTCAGGCGGCCTTTGAAGCATCTCACCGTGCCCCGCGCATGCGCACTTCACCAGAAGACACCCACACAGACACCTGGACGCACACAGGGATTTTATTAAAGAGGATAGTGCAGTCACTTTGAGTATTTGGTAGTGACTTCACTTATAGGGTATTTAATTAAAATTCTATTAATATAGTGAATTAATTTATCAGTATGTATTTAATACAGCACCTTCAAGCATTTATTTCATATTGTGTGTTCACTTCCTGGGTATTTATTTGATAGAAAGACTTCACTTATCAGGTAATTTTTCCCACATGTATAGTGTAAGCTCTGGCAGATCAAATGACCTGCTTTGGGGTTCCACCACGAGTGTACAGACAATCTGCAGTCATCTGACATATACAATGCATCTGGCTGGCATATGTGAAAAGTGTGAGCTAGAAGGTTAAGTGACCAGCTCAGGTTCACAAAGCCTTCAACATTCCTCAATCTCTTTTGTAGCCCACTTAAAGCAATTCAGGGTCTCAGGTGCCAAAGGCTATCCTGACATCACCGGATGAAAGGCAGGAACCAAACATTGGCCTCAGTCCCCTGCACAGCACATTCTCACAACATCCCACAATTATATATACACGGATCGGCCGCAATTTTTTAAACCCCTGACAGGTTAAGTGAATAACACGAATGATCTCATTACAGTGGCACCTGTCAAGGGGTGGGATATTTTAGGAAGCAAGTGGACAGTCAGTTCCTGAAGGTCATGTATTGAAAGCTAGAAAAATGGGCACATGTAAGAATCTGAGTGACTTGGACAAAGGTCAAATTGTGATGGCTAGCTGACTGGGTCAGGGTATCTCCAAAATGGCAGGTCTTGTGGGGTGCTCCCGGTATGCAATGGTTAGTACCTACTCAATGTGGTACAAATAAGGACAACCGGCGAACTGGCAACAGGATCATGAACACGCAAGGCTCGTTGATGTGTGTGGAGAGTGAAGGCTATCCCGTCTGGTCCTATACCACAGAAGAGCTACTGTATCACAAAATACTGAAAAACCTAACGCTGGCCATGAGAGAAAGGTGTCAAAATACACAGTGCATCACAGCTTCTTGTGTATAGGGCTGCGTAGCTGCAGAACAGTCAAAGTGCCCATGCTGGCCCCTGTTCACCACCAAAAGTGCCTAAATTGGCCATGTGAGCATCAGAATGGGACCATGTGACAATAAAAAAAGGTGGCCTGGTCTGATGAATCACATTTGATATTGTGTGGATGGCCGGGTGCGTGTGTTTCATCCAGCAGGGGAAGAGATGGCAGCAGGATGCACCATGGGAAGAAGTCAAGCCAGCAGAGGCAACGTGATGCGCTGGGCAATTTTCTGCTAAAAAAAACCTTGAGTCCTTGGAATCAAATGGATGTTATTTTGACATGTACCACCTACCTTAGGACTGCTGCAGACCACATACACCCCTTCATGGAAGTGGTATTCCTTAATGGCAGTGGTCTCTTTCAGTAGGATAAAGTGCCCTACCACACTGCAAAAACTGTTCAGGAATGATTTGAGGAACATGACTAAGAGTTCACAGTGTTGACTTTGCCTCCAAATTCCCCAAATCTCAGTCTGATTGAGCACCTTTGGCATGAACTGGAAAAACAAGTCAGATCCATGGAGGCTCCACCATGCAACTTACGTCCCACTCACTCACTCAAACACTCTCCTATTTCGCTAAAGAGGCTGAAATTTGGCGATATGATACATGTAGACCAAGTGTGGTAAGAAAGGACATTTCGATATATCAGTACTTGGGGTATTTAGTTTTTCTTATTGTAAAGGTGGTGTTTTCCCCTAAGTCTCAAAAAAGCCTTGACGGATTTAATTGAAATTTGGTGATGTTAAAGGAAAAAAGAAAATTAGTTACTGTGTGTTTTTTATTTCTTGATATTTGTTGGTGATAAAGCTGTAGTGAGTGGGGTGTTTGTAGACAGTGCATCCTTTTTTCGCATCAGTGGTGATTGGCACGTGCAGTTCATGCAAATGAACGTCACAAGCAGAACAGCGCCAAGCTGTGACTGCAATTGCACAGGGAGATGGGCCTGCACGAGTGAAAAAGGGCAGCTGCCCTGCACAGGACAAAGAGATGAGGCGGTGAGTTGATTGGAAAATGAAATGTGAAGTGGACAAGACAAGTCAGAAGAAACTCAAAAGACTATGTGGTTAGTATTGTGGCCTCGTGACATACATGTTGTACTTCCTATTCTGTTGGCTACTTGTTACAATACAGTAAAATAACCACAAATTCAAGCTACTGTCTAACACTCTCATATACTTAAGGTGAGGGTGGGGTTAGGGGCTTGATGGGTAAAATATATGCAAAATTGTGCAGGACTGGGGTGTCCCCTTTTGAAGTCAGTCTGCGATGTGCCGCTATTCTCCAGTTCCCCAGCCTCAAACAGAGAACCGCCAGTACTGAGTACCAACCCACTCCAGGCACGCTTTGGTCAGTTTAAACACTCTCACAGTTCACTAAAAGGGTCTCCCCACAGGCAGGACACAGAGGAGGTGGACACTGTAAATAGTTCACAAGATTATGTCTTTACACCTGTTCTTATCTAAAGTGCTTTCAAAGTGTTTAAAACTTTCATTCCAGTGGACACATAAATGTGCAGCCTGTAAATGTCAATGCTATATATAATGAGTTAAGTGTGTATTGCTTTTGATCTAAACCCTCCAAAACGTTGTAATGATACATGGTTACAGATCAAACTATCCTTTCTACAGCATCTGCTACAGGGTGAAATTAGATTTACTAGCCAACCCGCGGCATACCATACGCCGCATAATCAGGCCACTTTTTTAATGATTTTTAAGCACAGGGAAAAAATTAACATTTGAAAAATCCGGAGGATAGGGGAAGGACGCCCATTACGTCCCATCCGTCATGCTAGGCTGCTGATTTCTCGTTCAGTAACCTGTGAGTAGTGATAGGCGGAGTGAAGCCTCACGAAGCATCAACACGTTTGAAGCAATTGTGTCGGAAATCGTATTGAAGCTTCAAAGCATTTGACACTCACCTCTCTCCTGACACCTCCTGGCCATTTTCATTAACGTTACAGAAACTTATGATACACTTCAATGACGTCTGTTAAAAGTCGTATTGCTTTTATTTTTTCGTAGCTACAGACTGACAACGAAGAGAAGGGTTCGTCAGCAGCTTGTAGTGTGTGATGTCTAAAAAATATAAATATAACTAACGCCGACAGGCAGAATGCACTATACGATAGCAAGAGTTAAACAAAATAAGACGCCTCACATCATGCATTCCCGGCTCTTTCAATTAGTATTTACTTTTGCACTGTATCATTATAATCGCTCCTGTTATTAGTATTATAATTAACCCTGATCTTTTCTTGAGATCACATTTAATAGCCTTAAATGTTTTCTTTGGTCTGTCTTAATTAAAACGGAGTAGACAGAAAATAAAGATTTATCCATGTACTTTGCCATGATATAGGTAAGCACATTTGAGAAAGAAAATGTGAAATCCTTAAATCACAGATGTCATTATTCGATCAAGTATTAAAATCTGCAGTGCTTCGAAAGCTCGACACAGTGTCGAAACCTGAGTATCGAGCGGCCCATCACTACCTGTGAGTCACGTAGAGTTTTCATTGTTGTTTGCGGTTCTGGCTGCTTTTCGCGTGCTGAGTTGTTCCGGAGTCACAGTTGAGAAACAGTTTTTTAACGTCTTTTAAGCACAGGGGAAAAAATGAACATGTGGCCTGGTGCATTCTTTAACTGCCTTGTGGCGCTGTAGTAGTACGGATGCTTTGCAGTAAGGAGACAGTGGAAGATTGTGGGTTCGCTTCCCGGTTCCTCCCTGTGTGGATAGCAAAATATCCGCGACAAACAAACTGTTTTACACGCTGCAAACCAATCTGCGCCGCTTTTTCAATGTTTTTTAAGCAGAGGGAAAAAAATGAACATTTGCAAAATCCGTAACGCTGCTTTCAGTAAGTACAATGCACACGCGTTTAATTTGTCAGCCACTTTTTGCCAGCCGTCTTTTCTGGTTTGGGCCGCTTTTGCACTGTTACCTCTTGTGTATATTATATCTTGAAATCCTTCAAGTTGCTAATTAACTAACACCCACCCACCCACTCAGCTTGTGTGAAAAAAATGCGCCCGTTCTTTCATCATTTTGTTGCAGCCTATCAAAGACTTGCTGATCATGTTTTCTAGACTCAATATATATTGGCTTTTCACTCAGCACGAGGGCGCGCATTCATATCGGATTATTTCATCTTGCTAGACTAATCTGCTACATGGCTGCGTTTGAAAAACCGACTTATCCCGGATGAGTTTCACCGGCATTAATGATTAGGAATCTGGTTGGAACAAAACCCTGCATCCACCGGGGTTCACCAGGACCGAGTTTGGGAAACACTGCTGAACAGAGACGAAACCGACTCAGGTGAGGAGTAGGGGCGGGCAAAGTAGTTGGAGCTATTGATTATTCAGTGTTGTTTGCCTGGGTGTCTGATCTGCTCAACAGGATTATAAATAAAAGGAAAACAATGTGAAGGCAATGTCACAGGTGATCCTGTGGTATAGCGGGTCCACAGCTCCCCTTCAAAAGCCCATTTTTAAATAAATAATCATCGCACTCACAGCGTAGCGAGGGGCGTGGAAGTGTGGCTGAAACAGTTTCCAGGTGGAGTCGTGCTTCGGGCATTTCTCCCCTGTGCAGTGTGCGAGCGAGTGAGGAGAGAGAGAAAGCCGGTACATTAGAGTGAGCGAGAGCAGGCTCGAAGGCAATGTGTTCCTGTGGTATAGCGGGTCCATAGCTGCCCTTCAAAAGGCCATTTTTAATCAGGCGACTGACAGTAGTGGAGTCAGGCACAGAGAAGGTCAGCTGCAGAGAGAGCATCTCGACTGTTGCAGGGCGGTGAAGCAGGTGAGACGCTAATGAAAAAGAAGCACAGGGTTTATTGGTTTTTAAAGACTGCTTCCTTCATTGTGTTTTAACTTCAGTTTTAAAGGATTGCGCGTCTCTCTCTTGCGCTGCCTGTGTGTGCCTCTGTCTCTCTGTGGCGCTGCCTGTGTGTGCCTCTGTCTCTCTCTGGCGCTGCCTCTGTGTGAACCAAGGTTCCACTGAGGTTGACTAATGAAAAGTCAACGTGGCTCAGAGCTGCAAGTGGACTGTGGCACAGACAAACAGAAATGACAGCATGTTTTCCGAGGCATCGCGTCCGAGTTGGTGGGCGTGGCTCTGATTTTTTCGTCGTATCCAATGGTCTAAGAGTTCGTGGGTGTGGCTCCTTCCTGCGTGCGCCATTGGCGTCTTACTTGTCGGCGGTTTAGTGAATCCACGCCCCTTCCGCCGTGCTTTCCATGGGTGGCTACTTGTCTCCCGGCTTAGTGAATTATATATATAGATACTAATTGTCTGTTTCAGTTCAAAAGAATTCAGCTTCCTCTAAAATTATTTTCTGCAGTGAACAGCAACAAAAGCCAAGTCATTAAGAAAATCAAGAATTAATGTATGTCAGGAATGGTTTACTCCAGTGTAGTTAATTGTATGTAGCATGTTCAGGAGTAAGGAGCTTCAGCGAACTAATAATTTTAGACTCTGTCACAACAAATATTGTACGCAGAAAAGTATTCACTTACTAACATTGTACCTCTGATACATCTGATTAACCTTTGGCACTATAAACCAAGACCCGATGTCATAGGAAATTTACAAAATTAGTCAGTCATTCATCTGTCCACAACATGGCATTGTCGATTCTGTTTATCCAACTTACTGTCACTCTCCAGTGGCATCAGGCACAATGCAGAAGGTAAGCCTGGCAAGAGTGCCAGTCCACCTAAGATATACTCTAAACACACATCTTCACTTTTGACAGTTTATAGAGTCACCACTTTACTTAGGCTTTAGATGTGAGAGGAAAGCCAATTAAATATGAAGACAACATATAAAATCTAAACCCAGTAGGACTCTGCAGCTGTGCCACCATGTGAACCAACATTCATCAATGAATGAAAGTTACTCCTGTGCTAAGAATATCATAAAAAAATAAGGACGATTTACTGTCAAACTCCACGCCTCATCACGCCTGCTATTATCAGGTTTAAAGCTCACTATGCTCCTTTTGGAAAAGAAGTATCAGCCGACAGAGAATTTGTCATTGCCCAAGTGACACCAGAGTGTAATACCGATTATTGATCACACTCTGCACTTGTCACTCAGTGTAGTAGTAGAAATCAAGGAAATGCTAAACAGTGCACTGAATGAATTTCAAACTTAATTTAAGAACAATCAATTGAATCCTAATTCAAGAAAGACACAAGTATCTGCAGCTTCTAGAAGACTTATAGTATTATGGGGAGATACAATACTGGAACACTGCCCCACACCTATATATTTGGGTGTGACCTTAGATCGATCCTTGACCTTCAGAAAGCACTGCAAGAAACAAAGTTCTGAAGAAACCGATAAGGACCACCTTTGGTGAACAACCACAAACCATGAAAACAGCTGTGCTTACTTTGTGCTTACTCAGTGGAAGAGAGAAAGAGAACACAAACCCCTTCTGGTAAAGCGCCCCCCCAGAAACACAAAGCAAGTTGATACAAACCTCCATGAGACCTGTCAAACTATCACTGGCTGCCTAAGAAAAACACCAACAGAAACAAAAAAATCAGTATCCAAGGAGGAGTTGCACCAAGGTGATACTCTAAAAGAAGTAGCAGCCAAAAGTGAACGTTTAAAAGTTTACACTTGTTAAGCACTCCCTGTTTAGCCACCTACTCATACAACAAAGGTTGAGGTCTACAAAGACTTTCAAGCCTTCGACATATCTTGATAGTTCCACCAAAAATGCCAAGTTTACTGCTTGGATGGAGAAAGCTACATCCCCCGACTGAATACTTCCATTTGAAAGTCCTCCATCTGGCCAATCTCAAGAGATTACTTTTACCAATAAATTTGACTTTTCACTATTTGATTAGAATATTGATTATTATAATAATTTTACCATTACGTTTGCCCTTAGAAAACATTCTAATTAAAGTATTTTACCTGTGTCAAGCTTCTACTTGTTTGTACAAGTAGCAGACATTCTGACTTCAAGGGACCGTTTATCAGTAACTTGCAAGGGCATGAGAAATGGCCACCAATTATATACTCCAGTAATAGCGTGTATAATAACAAGTGAAACCAACAGTTGTAATTGTGACTTCACACATCTATACTAATAAAAGGCAAAGCCCTCACTGACTGACTGACTGACTGACTCACTCATCACTAATTCTCCAACTTCCTGTGTAGGTAGAAGGCTGAAATTTGGCAGGCTCATTCCTTACAGCTTATTTACAAACGTTAGGCAGGTTTCATTTCGAAATTCTACGCGTAATGGTCATAACTGGAACCTGTTTTTTGTCCATATACTGTAATGGAGGAGGTAGAGTCACGTATCGCATCATCACGCCTCCTACGTAATCACGTGAACTGAAAACAAGGAAGAGATTTACAGCACGAGTCAAACGCGGGAACGAAGGTAAATGACGTTAATTGTTGAGTGTCTTTTAATACTGTGTAAGCATACATATTAACACATGTGCAATTAAACGTGTGCATTTACGGGGTGATTTCTCAGGCTTAAAAGCTCGCCTTTTATTAAAAAGGTAAATGCAAACTGTTTTCATTCTGAAGGGCACAAACCACGTTAGATTTCATGCTCGAGTAAGCTCAGCACACAGCTTGGTCATATTACAACCGGAGGGGCGAACTGACAACGTGGTATACAAAGAGATCCTTAACAAATAATTATTGATTCATTTTCCCTCAGTTTAAAAAGGTTTACTTTTCTTCTTAATAAAAATTTTAAAGCAGTACTTCGCCGCTGCGAAGCGCGGGTATTTTCATATATATCAAAATATATCGCGTCATCACACCTCCCATGTAAGCACGTGAACTGACCCTCTGCCGTTTGCAATGCCATATTCGCGAGATAAAAGTTTAATGAGAAGACACGAGGTATAAACGACAGTTTGGATCACTTTGTAACAGAGTTAAAATTGCTGTAGCGAGAAACTTTTAACTGCCGGGTCTTAGCTAACATTAAATAAACCCGTGGACATTGCAACATCACACAAGAGAGCGGCTCACGTGAAGTGACTGAACGCAGCAGGAGTGATCACTTCGATGAATCAAACCTGTTCAAAAAACACATTACACAATTGATAAGGTACGAAAACAATATGAAACCGATTGTGGATTTGCGTTCAGCCACTGAAACTTTGTGACGGCACGAGACTTCAGGTCACGTGTCTGCAAAAGAACCTCATTGAGGCAACTATTTTTACTGGCGGTGGCTCAGGGGAGAGAGTTTTTATTCCTCGCATCCCCGTTATACCCTCTGATCTCCCATTTCAATTCAAACGCCTACAATTTCCACTAAGGCTCTGCTTCGCAATGATTCATTTTCCCTCAGTTTAAAAAGGTTTACTTTTCTTATTAATAAAAATTTTAAAGCAGTACTTCGCCGCTGCGAAGCGTGGGTATTTTGATTGACATATATATATATGTCAATGTATGTATCTATAATAATAAAAGGCAAAGTCCTCACTGACTGACTCACTCACTCACTCACTGACTGACTCATCACTAATTCTCCAACTTCCCGTGTAGGTGGAAGGCTGAAATTTGGCAGGCTCATTCCTTACAGCTTACTTACAAAAGTTAGGCAGGTTTCATTTCGAAATTCAAAGCGTAATGGTCATAACTGGAACATATTTTTTGTCCATACACTGTAATGGAGGAGGCGGAGTCACGTATCGCGTCATCACGCCTCCTACGTAATCACGTGAACTAAAAACAAGGAAGACATTTACAGCACGAGTCACACGCGGGAACGAAGGTAAATGACGTTAATTTTTGACTGTCTTTTAATACTGTGTAAGCATACATATTAACACATGTGCAATTAAACGTGTGCATTTACGGGGTGATTTCTCAGGCTTAAAAGCTCACCTTTTATCAAACGCGGGAACAAAGGTAACTGACGTTGTTCACTGTCTTTTAATACTGTGTAACCATACATATTAACACATGTCCAATTAAACGTGTGCATTTACGGGGTGATTTCTCAGGCTTAAAAGCTCGCCTTTTACTAAAAAGGTAAATGCAAAACTATTTTCAATCATTCTATGACCTGCTTCTCACAACTGAAGGCACCGTGGCTGATGGTAAATGACGTTAATTTTTGAGTGTCTTTTAATACTGTGTAAGCATACATATTAACACGTGCAATTAAACGTGTGCATTTACGGGGTGATTTCTCAGGCTTAAAAGCTCGCCTTTTATGAAACGTGGGAACAAAGGTAAATCACGTTCTTCACTGTCTTTTAATACTGTGTAACCATACATATTAACACATGTGCAATTAAACGTGTGCATTTACGGGGTGATTTCTCAGGCTTAAAAGCTCGCCTTTTACTAAAAAGGTAAATGCAAAACTATTTTCAATCATTCTATGATCTGCTTCTCACAACTGAAGGCACCGTGGCTGATGTTACATCACTTGCTGTCCGACCATAAGCTTTACCTGGTAGGTAACCGGACACTCACTTCACTCCCTTTCGGGAATCGAACCTCTGAGGTTTTCTTTTGTTCTTAATTAAAATTTAAAACCAATACTTCACCGCTGCTAAGCCCCTCTAGCGCTGACGTCTGAGGTTCGATTACCGTAAGCAAGTGCAGTGAGTGTGTAATTACATTCACGGCATTCGTAGTCTGATTCACAATCTGATTGTATGGGTGCTTACTTCCAGGTAACGCTTACACTTGCCCACCAAGTCAGCTCGAAGTGATCACTCGAGTAAAGGCAGCTTCACAAAAAAACTGATCCTTAACAAACTGTTATTAGTACATTTTCCCTCAATTTAAAAACGTTTTATTTTCTTCTTAATAAAAATTTAAAAGCGGTACTTCGCCGGTGCGAAGCGCGTGGATTTGACCGACTGACACATACAGACATATTCATGAGTGCAGGTACTTAGGAAAGAAAGCACCGTGTAAACCTAAAGTTTAAATTAACTTCATACACCTACAAAAGGTTGCCATTCATTTGAGGCAAGATTGCTTTTCTTCTGTACAACTATATGTTGCATTCTCAAAAGAGTGTGCTTGCACGGCTTCGGATATAGATATATATATATATATGTATGTCTATATATAAATATGTAAGCTTATAAGTACTGCCTTACTTCTCTTTAAGAAAGGAACATGTAATGATACTTGATTTAAACGATTCCATGTCTTCCTGGGTTTGCGTAGCTTATTGTCTAAAAAGGTGAAACCCTCATTTATAAAACTTTGCTGCAGATGACTTAGCTTATTGTCAATATCTTTACACGTTTTTTTAACACTTATTGACTGAAACGTGCTTTCACGAAAAAAGTTAGGGCTTTGCTACAGGATACACCCTCCACAAGTTAAGCAAGTAAAAATAAAATATATATTTCTGTTTTATTTAAACCTTTTAAGTTCGTATGCATAGCCCCATTTGGCTGTTTAATTTTTTTTTTTCTTTCTTCAGTAATATTTAATCTCCTTAAAGAAAAAGAACATATCCATTTTACTTTTTTTCTCTCTCTAGTAATATTTTACTGTAAAAGAATAACCAGTATTTAAACTTTTTATGTTACTTTATACATTTATTTTACACAATGTTGAAAAATTAATAAAAAACCTACATATTTTGGCAGCTGCTGCTTTCATTTTCAATAAAATGAAAAAAGCTCTCCAAGAGAAAACGTCAATGAAGAAGAAACAGTTTGCACTATCTAAAAATCAGAAACCCTCATTTATAAAAGTTTGCTGCAGATGACTTAACTGAAAATAAATGAATAGTTCCTATGTGTATAATACATATTTATCTATTTTACTTATGCCTTTATTCCACCAACTTACAACATCTGAGGTACAATTTGTTACATTACTTTTGTTTTTTGCAGCACAGGCACAATTTGAACTGACAAGCTCCGGGTTTGCTGAAATATTACTGAAGAAAGAAAATAAACGAAAACGGGCAAATGGGGCTATGCATACAAATGTCCATCCGTCCATTATCCAACCTGCCATATCCTAAATACAGGAGCCAATAAGTAGATATGTATATATACAGTATATATATATGTATATATATATATATATATATATATATATATATATATATATATATATATATATATATATACAGTTTATATATATATATATATATATATATATATATATATATATATATATATATATATATATATATATATATATATATGTATATGTAAATTTGTATATGTATATATATGTTTATGTGGATGTGTATATGTGTATATACGTATGTATATGTAGATATGTGTATATGTAGATATGTATATATATATCTATATGTATATATATGTTTATGTGTGTGTGTCTGTGTATATTATATATATATATAAAAGACAGCAACACTCATAACAATGACAACACAATTATATTGACAATCATGTTACGTTATTTTTAAAATGTTTCCTTTTCTTTTTCATAATCTCTTTAACACACTACTTCTCCGCTGCGAAGCGCGGGTATTTTGCTAGTGTGAAATAAAAGGCTTCTCAGCATCCTAAAACGCCTCTGTAACAGTATCTTTGACCCCATGATACAAGTTAGATGGTATGGTGGTCTCTCGATAGATTGCACTCTGGGGTTATGGAATGTTAAACAAATCTCAGAAGAAGGGGCCTTTCATTAATTGTAACTACACAATTGTGCTGAACAACAAACAACAAAAAACCACCCACCCATCATGTCCTACAAGATGCATGATGAACGACCTGAGAATGGCTAACACTAATGCAATTAATGTAGCTGTATTTTGGAAGAAACTTAAATAAGCAATGTGAATATTCTTGTATTACCTCTAAATTTATACATACTCTTTTGTTGCGACCATAACCTGTAATGAGTTTGATTTTAGTGATATTTATGTAATCTGTATTATTTATCTTTTGAAATGAGAAATAAAATAAATAAACCACTCTAGGCCCTATAACTCTCTGAAATGCACTACACTGTGTGAATACCTACCCAAATAACACCTGTAACACTGAACACTACAAAAATACATGACAGCATAATACAAGATCATTTACTTTATATTGTGCCTTTCACGTCAGTCACAAATAGCTATGAGCGTTAAGTGCGGCAAGTTCTTGGAAGGACTAGTCAATGTAGCAGACAAATACAAACTTACATATATCTCTCTATTATATAAAAAAAATCCTGGGACGAGACGTGACTTTTTCAGAGAGATACTTTCATGTCCCGTGAGACAAGACTTTGTGCCAAGAGATTTAACCACGCCCGGAAATAAAAGACAAAGAGTAGATGAAAAAGTAGAATGTCATAAACACATAAAGTCAGAAGACATAAAGTCTTATCCTCAACACAGACAAGACCAAAGAAATAATACTGGACTTCAGGAAGAATCCTCCCCCTCTACAGCCTCTTATCATCAAAGGGACTGAGGTGGAGAGGGCCGACAGCCACAGAGTCCTGGGACTGCAGGTTACATTCTAACGGCTGACCCCTTACCCAGCCGGCAGTTACACTACCAAGACCTGTGGTCTGGAAAAATTACTGAGATGAATCTTATATACAGTATATCAAGCCGTACCTCTAACAAATAATATTTTCCCCTCAATCGACAGTTTAAACACAAGCATACAAAAGCAGGATGGTCAAATAAGTGAATAAATATATTAAATGGAACACAACGACAAAACACTACTGCACATTTCCCACGTAGAAAATAATATATGTATATCTCTCCACCAAAACAGCAACGTGAACACACCATATATACAATAACAAACCCTCCCTTGCCATTGTAACGTATAACACACACAACACAAATAACAATGAATGAATACAGAAATGACAATGATCGTGAACTTGAGTCCAGGTATATTACTGTCCTGAATACGGATGACTGGTCAACAAAGAATGGATGTGTTTGAATCTCCCGGAAAAATGGAACAATCTCACCGTGTTTCCTCGGCGTGTGGTGGATAATGACGTCCAACCTCGGGGTCTCTGGCGATGACTGAACTGAAGTAAATCCGGCAGAATGAAAAACAAACTGGATACAAAAGCATGATGTGAAAAATAACAGGAAAATGGTGGTTCGTTGTCGTAAACTGAAAACTCAGTTTTTCTCCTTCCTTCTTCTCTTTTCCCTCCTGATTGTTTAAATAGTAAAGAGCTGGATGTAATTGATTGTGAACAGGTGTTTTCCATCTTGGGTCTGCGGTCTCTCCCTCATCCGTCCCCTCTGTATTTACGGGGACAACATTCACTGACGCACACATTATAAACAGCAAACAGGACAATGGAAACAAAACGCACTCAGCACATTCGTACATTGACAACACTATTACTATGTAGCCCCGCTACAACATCAGACCTGAGCTGGACTCTTAACACCACAGCCACAGTGAAAAAAGCCCAGCAAAGGATTTATTTCTTTAGGCTGCTCAGGAAAGCTGGCCTGAACCATCGCTCTCTCACCCAGGCCTACAGAGGACTGATAGAGAGCATTCTCACCGCAGGCATCACTGTCTGGTATGGGAACACCACTCAGGCAGAGAGGAAGGCTTTGCAAAGAGTCACAAAGACTGCTGAGAGGATCACAGGGACAAAACTTCCTTCCATGGACTCTATGTACGCACATCACTGTCAGAAAAGAGCAGAGGGAATTAAATATCGGGGACTCACTCCATCCAGCTCACTCTCTGCTCAGAAACAAAAACTGTACGTACAACTTGAGACACAGCAGAGCGGACAACATCATCACTCACAGAACAGTGTTTTTAGATAGCTTCTTCCCCAGCACAGTCAGACTGATGGCAAAACAAAATTACTGAACATGTGCAATAACCCCACACTACCTCACTTCACTTGTCATGTAAATAACGAGTGATAAATATGCAATATTTTAACTGTGCAATATCTGCAATACAATTGTATTTTTTGTGTAGATATTACCGCCTTTTTGTATAGTGTTGGTATAATTCATATTATTTTATTATATTGTTTTATTGTTTTTTTTTTTTTTTTAATGTTTACTATGACTCTGGAAGAGCTCTGCACAAAAATTCCAATGTGCTTTGACTGTTGGTTTTATGCACAAATGGCAAATAAAGAACCTTGAACCTTGGAAAGAGGTTCAAAAACTTTTGTGCGATACACATGCAGAGCAGGTTAGAGATAATGAAAGTACTAAAATTCGAAAGTCTCAAAAAAACGATAGTAAAGATCGCATTAGCGCAAACAAACAAATTATTACTCGGTGAAATAACAAAGCAATGAAAAGAGACTGAATATATTGTTCAGATTTAAACTTTAAGTCGAGACTTGTAGATCGTCTAATTCATGTTGCCATCAGGGAAATGTAGTGTTTCTTCCCAATGAAGAGGCCTATCTGCAAGAATTAAAAGATTTGTTGTTTGGTGAAAGTGACATCCACATACACAAGCGGCAGAGATGAGAAGTGGCCAGTGCGTAGTAAGGCCAGGGGGGCTGGCGAGCGAAGTGAGCAGGGGCAAAACCCCCTAGTAGGTCTATAAAGTTAGAACTTCAGTAAATACTAGTCAATGAAGCAGAAAAATGTAACTACAGTATATAAATGCACAACTTTATTGTGCAGAATAAGTGAAGGATCATCTGCATCACTAAAAGGCTGAAAGCCATGAACAAAAAATACCCAAGTACCTCCACCAGGGGGCGATGAGCTGCACAAATCAGCAGTTATGCGCTGATAACAACAGTTTGGGTTGAGAGTCCTGGTTACTGAAGCACTTCAAAGTGACAGAAGCGGCAGCAAAACAACAAGAATTACAACACAAATAACGGTACCCAAGTGTCAGGGTTTGGTAACATTCTTATATTCTGAAATTAAATAAAACACTTCTAGTATGTGGAAGACCACTTCGCAAAAATAGGTCAGATACTGTATTTGAGCAGAAAGCTTAAGGAATCCACAGACTGCAGTATGTTTTAAATGCTGATTGAACATCATGGCTTCCTACACCAAGTCAAAGTTTTCACAGCTTTAAAAAATGCTTCTCTTATTTGATTTTGTGCTGTACAGTGCTGAAGACACTGACCTTATGGCTTCTTCAACTGCCTTTCCCACAATGTTGGACGACGGCCCAGGTTGTGACAGTGGAGTGAGGCTGATGACCCACTTCACCGGCTCATAGTACTCTCCACTCGAGCTCAACAAGTAGAAGAGGGTGTTCAGGAAAATAACCTGAAATGGGAAACACAATGACTTAGCTAAACTGACATGCTGCCGTGCCATCGTATATACAAAATATACAAACAACCCAATTATTTTCAGAAACCAGTTAGCCAGTAAATGTCACAGGGTGCTAGAGCCTGTATTAGGAGTTAGGCCATACAGTAGGTTGAGATGCCATTGTGTCATCAGGCACTCACCATTATAAAAGTCCTAACAGGAAAACCACAAACTGATCTGACAAGTCAAATGTCTCTTTTCAATCTAAATGCACCACATTGTTGGGAGATGTGGTCCTTGAGAACATCTGTCAAAGCTGTTAGGTCCTATTGCTATTACAAGGCAGTAAACACTACTAATGTATGACAGTAACAGATGGTTTAGTTCCCAAAAGTTTCATCCTAACCCAAATTTCTTATTTGCATAACTTCTTTTATAGTCTGTCTCTCTTGGCCCCATGTCAGTAAACCGTAGACATGAAATAATCATCCATCCTTCTTTTATTCAGTTAGAGACCCTGAGGGCAAGCACCTATCCTGGCAGTATCAGGTACAAAGTGGGGAACCCCCCAACACACACACACACACAAAGCCAACTAACATTTTACTTTCATTAAGAAAAAGGAGGAAAAGCAGACACAAGCGTTGGGGTAACATGCAGACTCCAGACAAAGGGTGGTATTCTAGTCCAAGACTTGATCACTGAGTGGAATCGGTCACCTTGCCACCATGAATTTAAACTGCAGCCTTGTGATATGAAGTCCTGCACTACAGCAAGTAAATTATGTCTGGAAACAAGCAATGTTTGAACAACATACAATATTCATTATAATAATTATATGTTTTTGATAATCAAGGCCAAAGAGGGAAGAGTCACTGAAAAAAGTAAAATGTAAAGAAAATGAAAGAATACAGAGAGAATGTCTATAGTGTGCTCAGTGACTGACAGATTACATTACTAATATCCCAAATTCATTTCTTATAAATCTTTACACCACTTATTTGCAAGTTCTTCTGGAGTGGTTAACTGCACAATGTGGTGATAAATTTCAGTATATTTACAATTTAGTTATTTTTTCAAAATTGACATACGTTAAGTCGCCATTGAAAGCTGTGTTCCAAAGTTAAACATTTTTTCAGAATTAAAAAACACAATGTCTGAGTTTGCAGTTTAAAATGGGCTCCTACAGGGACAAATTTATGAAAAATGCTTCACTACAGAACAAATGTCAAATCAATGTACGCCATTAGTGAAAAAATACTAAACTTCACTTTTCAATCCTGGGGTAAGCCATACTGTAATGGAGAGCTCAAGTAAAAGGGGAACACACACGTTGTAGCAAGGCTACATAACGGACAGTCGTGTTAGCCTTCTGGATTGTCCGTCACTTTATAATGTTGGCTGGAAGGGTGTTTTAAATCGCCCTTCAGGCACCTTTGGTGACGTCCCGGTCTGGAAGGATCCCGCCCGAGTAAATTTTCCAGCTGCCTGTTGCCGGCGTGAGGTTCCCATGACAACCATGAGGGGCAAGGATTTTCGGCGGGAAACTTTTTCTTTTTAAGGGGAATGGCGGATCAAGAAAGAGAGAGGAAAAAAAGGAAGGATAAGGCTGAAGGCAACGCATTGACTATCCACGCTCAAAGAAGTTCTTCAGGATCATACTTCACCCAGGGACGTCTGCTATTCATGGGTGGCCACCCAGAAGAAATATTCAAGTGACGAATCCCCGAGAAGAGGCCAGGGTCTGGTGTTCTCCGGGTGCTCCCGTCTGGTGAGTTGGATACCTGAGTTTCATTCTTCATGATAGTTCCGCAGAGAAGCCTTTCGCCAAAGGACTGTTGTGCTTCCACCTGCCTTACAGGAGGAACTGAACTGCAGGGTTCTTGTTTTCTTATATGGTGGACTAAGATAAATCTTTCTTTTGCATTCTCAAAGAACAGTTTTCTTATTATTTACTTTTTTCTTTTTATTGTCCGTGTCAAACCGGGGGTTAGGATTCGCGCGCTAGGGAGGGCGTCTGGGGAAGGGGTTCACTAATGAGCACTCCGGCACCGGGCAAGTTAATGTAAACAACAACTGTTAATATATTTTTTCTGTCCCATTTCCTGTTGCGCTTTATTTTTTGCAGATTATTTAGAAGGGCATAGTGGCAAGAGGGGACGAGGACTGAATATGGTTATGCTATTGTGCCTTCAAACATCGTCCACCCCCCTGTCGGGTTGTGAAGTGTAGTAATCGCATCCCGTATTTTGCGGTTGCTACAACGTGTCGGTGAGAATCACAGGTGTGTGTATCAGCCATCCTGCAACTAGCCCTACATAGCCTGTAAGTGGGAGGTCAGAGGTCTCCGATATTTCCTGTCTGACATGACCACCAGTATTCCGGGGAAGTCCTCTCAGGGTCCTGACTGGACTTTCACTTCTGGACATATTTTTTTCTTAGTTTGTAGCAGTCAAGTGAGAACAATGCATTTTTTTTCTGGTCTTCTTTAAAGCTCGGAAAGCAGTTTTGAATTTGTGCACACATAATGAAATGTAAGGCTTAATTCTTTAATTTAAGTGGAAGAAAAAATTGATTAAAAAGTGAAATTTGTTTTCAGACTGAAAAATATTGATCAACGGCTAAGTAGTTAGTAGGCTACGTCTTAACTCAGAAATAGCCTACTTGCTTCACGTCCTTGCAGCACTTTATGTATTGTTCAGTAGGTTAAATTACAGCAACTTTTTTAGTGACTACAGATGTTTGACTTAACATAAAGAAATATTTAAATAAAATTATGTACAAAACCCTGTTAACTACCTTTACAGACAGCCACTTTAAATTACTGGCACCACTTAACCTTGTTCTGACTAAGAAATGCACTCCAAATAGGTAAATGCCTTAGAATTAGAAAGCCCAAAAAGCTGCATCTCTGGAGATTTATATCAACCAACACTTTACGCCCTTCTTGACATCCTCTCACTCTCTACCAGTCTTTCGATTGCTTACAGACTACTGGGGCTATAAGCTTGAAAGCCAATGATCTGATCTGTTCTGGAGGTAGCCATGACCTGTTGTCGTGTGTTTATGGCAGAACCAAATGATAACCAACATGATGGTAGAAAGAAAGAGAACAGCAGTGACCTCTGCGGAGAGTCAAGCACATTGCAGAAGGTGATGAGAGTGTCAAGTGCATTGCAGGACACCTTTATTAGCTCCCAAACTAAAATCTTATCCCCCAGGACACAGTACATACGTGTTCAAACCTCATAATCAAATATAAAAATGGTGTTTGTTGATAACTGAACTTTATTAAATGTAAATAAAGGACAGCAAAGTGACCTGCAACTGTGCAACTCTCAACACTGAACACCTGGTTCATCGGTAGAGCTGTTGCTCCCATCTGGACATATTCTGTTACAATAGATTGTGCTTAGTAGTTAGTTGTCCCCTGTGCACACCTAATGGAACTTTTTATTAAAAAACTAGAATAAAATATTTTCTCAATATACAGTACAACAGTTAAGCCATTGCTCAGTGTACTCCAGCCCATGTTTCCCAATGATATGCTCATCTTCCATGCCCAAGCAATTCTTTCTTGAAGCCACGCTGCCAACCTAAAAGCAGAGTCCCGCTATAAACAATCAAGACAATCAACTGATACAGATGTAGTATACGAACCGTCCTTCAGGATTATCACTCGCACTCAAATCATACGGGATGGACTTAGCATTGAATATGTTCAAATTGGTATGGAACAACTGATTTAGGAATGATGAAAAAAAAAAAAAGTAAAAAGAAATTTTAAAATTTTCTCGTCTGCGTTTTGTGATTGTCCAAAACAAAGGAATCAGTAATCATGTATTAACAAGTATATATATATATATATATATATATATATATATATATATATATATATATATATATATATATTTTCATGTTTATGAGTATTGTGAGTGCTTTACCAAAACAAAGAGGGAACTGGACAAGATGTTGCACTATTTACAATACTAATTTCTGTTGCCAGAACGAAGGAAGTTCCACCTGAAGCCAACTGAAACACTGAGCTTGGTGCAAATCACAACTATATTATTCATAACTGAAACAAAGTTTATCAAAAACATTCAGTGCTAAAATAATTAAAGGCATTTACATAAAATAAACTGGAGAACTGAATTTGTGCAGAAGCTGAGGTCCCTACCATTGACAGCGCAAAGTTAAGCAGGGCTGTGCCACTGTGGAAGAGGACAGTCAGCAGGGTGGTGACCGTCGTAAACAAAAGGCTGATGTTTCGGCTCATGATGATCCAAAGGGACTCCAGAATCTGCAATGAGATACACAGAGTGTGATCATGTGGCTACAATCAAGAGAGGAATACTCACCCATTTACCCTTTTCAGGGTCACAGGGAGTCGTGCCTCATGCAGGTATGTCTGATCACAATAGGAGACATCATTTCTTATTATGGTAGCACAGATGTAGGTCATGTTAAAAAAAGGGAAAACAAACTAAATATATCAGGAAATCAAAGTTATCAACCACTGAGCAGTATTAGGTTTTTAAAAATTAAAAGCAAATTTACAGTTCCTTCTTACAGGCTCTGCTAATTGATACTTACCTAGGCGGGAAATGTGATAATATATTCTAACACCCTTTCTGAAAGGATTTTTCCCTAGTCTATTAAAAAAGTTTGTTTTGGAAAATTACTCTAAATACAGACAACTAATGAAAAATGCTATTTTTAAATTCCTCTAGCACCCCTAGGCTAAGCAGGTTAAAATCTGGGCTACATGATAAATTATGTGTTTTCTGTTCTAATCATAACTGCCATAACTAAATACAGATTCCTTAAAAGTTTTTGTAAGGTGCTTATAATTATTTAACCCTAAAAAACTCTGATCTAGCCATCCATCCATTTCTGTATCTGCCTATCCAATTTCAAATTGCAGTGGGGACCTGGTGCAGTGCAGAAACCCAACCTTCAGTAGAGCACCAGTCTACCACAGGGCTAATGCAGAGTAAGTCACCAGCACACCTAACACAAGTTTCTTGGGGAAATGGGAGGAAAAATGAAGTACCAGCAAAAAACACAGGCAGATAGAGGATGGATTCTGGGAGAGAGGGGCATCAGTGCTAACATACCACCCTCTGTTAAACTAAAGGACTAAGAAAGCCATAGTTTGAAAATATCCAGGCATTAATGTGACTCTAGAATTCTTGTTTTGCCTTTTGCTGGAGGCAAACCTCAGCTGCTGTGAATACAGCTGTACTGTACACTGAACCTGCAGGCAAGAGGTGTTCACAGCTTGCACATTATCAAGTGGAGGACATGTCTTAACAGTCCTGTCAAAGACGCGAAGCATCAAGCGCTGTAATGAGCTGTCTCACACCTTTTAGATTTATGCCACTGCTAGGTTTGTGGGTGTAACAACAGTGGACCGGACTCAAGAGTTGCTGGCAGCAGCTTTACATGTTCTAAGCTCTTGCAGCTACAGTATATCTGTGCAGCTAAAGCCCGTGTGAGTTTTTAACTTTGTATTTAAAATGACATTTTGAGGTTTTTTTATACATTGAACAGAAATGACAAATTTTGAAATGTCACTTTTTAAGCGAGAAGGCATGGTGGTAGCAGTGATAGTGCTGCTGACTCACAGTAAGGGGACAGGGGTTCACATCCCTGTGTGGAGCTTGCATGTTCTCCCCATATCTGTGTTGATTTCCTCCGTTGCTCTGCTTTCTTCTCAACGTCCAACTTCTGTGAATTGGCAGTTCTAAAATTGGTTTAAGTTTGGACTTTGGCTGGGACACTCAACGAGAGTCAGAATTGTCCTGCAGCCACTCTAGTTTTGTTGTACTGAAAGGAGAACTGTCATATCAGTCTGAGGTTGGCTTTCACTCTGGAACAGCCCAAGGACCTCTCCGTATTTGGCTGCATTCATCTTTTGCTCAGTTCTGACAACACCCCATAGCATGATGCTGCCACCACCATGCTTCAACGTAGCAGAATAAGTTATTAAACACAAGGAAAAGGATTGAGTGTAACTCGAAGGTTAACTCAGCAGTTCTCAAACTGTGGGGCGCGCCCCCAGGTGCGAATATTGCCATATGTGGCGTCATTTTGCTATTCATAGGCTGTTAAACTTGCAGCGGTGTATCGGCAGCAAAAAATACAGGAATAAATTTTATTAGGGTTTCAAAAAAACATTAGGGGGGGCGCTATTAAAACTGTTATGAAAACTCGGGTCGCAAATACTTAAAAGGTTGAGAAACGCTGTGTTAACTAAACGCAACTTAAAGCTGAAAGTGCAAGTGGTCTAAGCCCCATCTTAAAGAAGATACTGGCATATTTTTCCAAGGTTAGAACAAGGTAAGGGAGCAACAACAACCACTGCCCCCGGTAAGCAGGGATAAACTAATGGGAAATCCCATACACCCCTCCTACAGAAGTGGCATTCAGTATAATAGGAGAATCAAATTACTTATAGCTTTCATTGATTAGATAAGGTGAAAAAGTTCTGCATATTATGAGTCAGATAACGTGGTGTATTAGATGATGTAATGGTAATAGAAAAGTATAAAAGATGATGAATTGTTTAACTGATTGGTCATTCCATGGACTGAGACATTTGCGCAAAACTTTTGTGCAAAAAACGAAATGTTCTGCATTCTCATCAGGGCTCCGTAACTGCCTTCTTTGACGAAAGAGGAAAGTTTTTTTTTTCCACAACAATGGTTTCCATCTTGTCATCATAACTGCTTGACTGATGGAGTACAGCAGAGGATTTCTGAATCTCTGCTAGAATGACCACTGGATTCTTGTCCAACTCCCTGACTAACATTCTTGCCAGGTTACTCAGATGGCCAACTCTAGGAAGAGTCCTGGTGGATGCAAACTTCTGCCTGTTTCACAATTATTGAGGCCACTGTACTTCTGAGAACACTCAAAGCTTTAGTAATGCTTTCATGCCCTTGCCCTGATCTATGCCTCAAAACAATGTACTCACAGAGGTCTACAGCAAGTTCCTTGGACTTCATGTATTGGCTTTTGTCCTGAAATGCAGTGTGAACTGTGGGATCTTATAAACATAGTTGTGTGCCTTTATAGGCGGAGTGGTAGCTCTGAGGCTAGGGATCTACACTGGCAATCAGAAGGATGCCGGTTCGAATCCTGTAAATGCCAATAGGGACTCTGCTCTGTTGGGCTCTTGTGCAAGGTCCTTAACCTGCAATTGCTGAGCACTTTGAGTAGTGAGAAAAGCGCTATATAAATGCAAAGAATTATTATTAGAATTATTATTTATAAACAAATCTAATCAGTTGACCACAGTATAGTTAAACAATAACGTTCTGGCCACATCTTAAGGATAATTAACGCAAACAGGATGCACCTGACCACAATATGGAGTGTCACAGCAAAGGTTCTGACTTATATAAATTAAAATTTTCAGTTTTTGATTTTTAATAAATGTGAACACCTTTCTGGTAGAATGCCCAGAGGGGACTGGGCGGTCTCATGGCCTGGACCCCCTACAGATTTTATTTTTTTCTCCAGCTTTCTGGAGTTTTTTTTTTGTTTGTTTTTTCTGTCCACCCTGGCCATTGGACCTTACTCCTTTTCTATGTTAACTAATGTTGCCTTATTTTAATTTCTTATTTTGTCTTTTATTTTTCTTTTCTTCATTATGTAAAGCACTTTGAGCTACTTTTTGTATGAAAATGTGCTATATAAATAAATGTTGTTGTTTCTGAAATCTTTTTTCAATTTGTTTTTATAGGTTAGTGAGTGTAGACATATGGACAAAAATGGTAAATGTATCCATTTAAAACTCAATCTACAACAAAATAGTGTGCAGAAAGTGAAGGGGTTTCAGTAGTCAATACTCGACTGATAATAACAGCATTAACTAAACCTCAGGTAACACATTTTTAGAGGGCTGTAGCAGCTGCAAGTTTCTGCTCCATTCAATTTTTTTCACATTTCATGCTACTAATGAAACACGGTTTAATTTTATGTAATACTACTATGGCAGATTTACTTTGTCAGAACATCAGATACAAATTTTAAAGACAAGAGCATATCAGTGTTTCATTGCTCTTTACTTATTATTTACTATATTTTGTTAAAAAAAGATAAACACATACAGATGCAAACAAGACCAGATTCATTGTTTAGCTACTGGGTCTATTTGGATCTCATTCTTAATTACCAACTGATTTGGAAAAAAGAAGCAATTAAGGATTCTGAATCTTAGAAAATGAAGGTAAAATTATGTTCTACTATCCCAAACACTAATGATTTCACCTTCTCTAGAGTAAATGCAAAACAGCAACCTAGACGTCTGCAGAGCACCCCCAAATCTATGCAAGTCAGATAAAATCAATAATCATTTTTCTTTTTTAATGAAAAAAAAAAACAACAACATCAAATCTGAATGCCGTCACTGATCACGTCGCCAGTTCAAACCTGACATTCAAGTAGAAACCCAGAAGAAAATCGACAACTGCAAGAACCTTGAAATGAAGACATTTTGAACTTGGAACTTCAAACCTGAGCATCACATAAATCCCCTGGGATGACAATATGTTACTAAGTGTGACAGCTGTTACTATTTGACGGGTAATGCAAATTCCATTAGAACATGTTGTCCAATTTTTAAAAAAAAAAAATCAGCAAGTGATTCAGCACATCTTATTGGCGGATTATTCTTCTGTATTAGAAAAGATATTGACTTTAATGCATCACCATTTTTAGAACACCTCTCAAGCCAAAAGTGCAGAGGTTAATCTCCTTTATCAGATAATAAAACATGAAAATATAAGTAGCCATTACTGAATGAAGCCAACATGAGATTAACTCCAACAGCAAATAAGAGACAGATTACTATAGCATGAGATTTGGCATTTTTATTGTAATTAGGCTTAAATATGTATAATTTCCAAAATCCGACATTTTTTTTACAAAGCACAAAATCTAAAACACCTTCCTACAATTAAGTCTTACCAGAAACTGGATTGCAATGTGTTCTAGCCCATGACCGCCCAATGCTGATAATAATAATGAGCACTCAAACTAAAAAAAAATGATGCTCTAATTTCTATTTGAAATATAATTTCACTAATCTCCTTAACTCTCTAAATTATTTTTGATTCAGAATAATCTGCCTCTACAGACACAATGCAGTGTGCTCTTACAGTCTAACTTATTCAACTCAAATTAATTGTCATTTTACCTTACAGCCCAATAAAAAGCATTTGTTGCTGGTCAAACTGGAGCAGAAAAATGCAGCAGGAATAAAGTGCACTGTAGAAAGATTCAGCAGACACAAATTACTAATAAATGAATAACCAACCATACTAAATTACCATACATAAAGAAATATCAGACCTTCACTTACAACTTGTATTGCACAGAACAAGTAACAATAAGAACAGTAAAAACCTACAAATCAATTGGTAGGGCAGGTGCTTACATAATGGCAGCTTCATGGCACTAAATACTATAACATCAATTACTGGATGGTAGAGATGCAAACAGTTTGTTGTTGCGGACTGAGATGATGGAAGCTGCTTTCTTCAGATCACATTCTAGAGGTTAATGTGCCAGATAGATTCTGAAGCCTCACCTCTGTTCTGTAACAATTTGAAATTTAAGTAGCCTGGGAGTTACCTGTGAGATGTGTGCATCATTTATTATAGAGATGCTGGCATTGAATTCACTATAGCAAGGTGCAATATCAAAGGAGTTTGTTTTTACTGTTTTATTTTAGCTCTGAGTGGATGCAGAGTGCCTCAGTATTCTCTCTCTACATCTTCATGTTTTATTACTGGTAGGCTTCTTTCAACTGCCTTATTATTGTACCTTGTAGTGGTAATTTCTGTTAAAGATGTTATATGAAACAGAGAATGAAAGACTGCTTGATTAGTGATTCTTAGCAGTAAACACCATCTGGGAAATTATAGACTTTAAAAGTTGCCTACAGATTTGTTTTCTTATTCGTATGCTTCCTTTGCATCATCTGACAGAAGGATAATAAAAAAAGCAAAAATATCCTAGAATCACATTATTTAAAATGCACCTGGAAAAATCACATTTTAATCCATGCAGATTTCCATAAGTACTATGCACAACTTGCCCAAACTTTAAACAAACTATTTTAGAATAAATCAGGAAGAGTTTTTCACTAGAGGTCAGTAATGAGACATGGTTTGAAAACCTGAGGTCACTTCCAATCCTCAGATTTGAATTTCTCTCATACACTACCACTCAAAGTTTGGAATCACCCAGATTGACATTGATACATTTTTTAATCACCAATTGACTGGAAAATATAGCCAATACATTACTAGTGTTGCAAATGGATATTACTACTGGAAATTACTGATTTTTAATTCATTATTCACACATAACTGCAAAGTTTCTTTTTCAGCAGCCATTCCTTTAGTGTCCTAATGGTTATCTCCCATAGCTCATCCTTAATCATTTTAGATGTTAATTGGTTATTGAGAAACCTCTGTAACTGTACTAGCACCATTGAAACCTGTTATTCTGTTCACTTGGCTTGCAAGGCAACGGCATTATTAGCGAAGGTTCAAAAATTGCCAAAATGAAACAGCTTACTCAAGAAATACATCAGTCTGTTTTTGGGGCAGATTGTAAGTTATTCCACATGACAGACTGTCAAGAATCTAAACATTTCATACCATTGGTGTCCAGTGCTATCTTGAGAGAATAGGGTGAATTGGATCTAGCAAGGATAGAAAAAGAAGTGGAAGGCCCAGATGCACAACTGCATAAAATGATAAATACACTTGAGTGTGTAGTTTGAGAAACAAATGCCTTACAGGTCCTCAGTTGATTGTTCTTTATATACACACCAAATATCAGTGTCTTCCACAACAGAGAAAAGACGACTCTGGGACACTCACCATGATATGTTTTATCAGTCATCTTCTGTTCAAAGTCTGCTTTCTTTTTCCCATTTTAATGTTTTCTTTTTATTTGCCAGAAATTGATATGACCTTTTCTTTGAAACTCTGTCTCTTAGTCCAGCATCCTGGAGTTATCAGTTCACTATTGCAAATGGCACTTGTATTTGGCATTTTCATGACATGAAATTTACTGGTAATGTAAGCGTTATGCTGCACGAATGCTTTCAGGTTGTGTTCACCACAAAGGATGCTACATACTTAAATTAAAACAGACTACTGGGTAAATAATTTACAACTCTAGGCAAGTGACAGAACTGACAATTTGTTGTACGTCTGTAAGGAGCTTTTTATTGGTAGTGCTATATGATACTGAAGAACTCTGAGTACCAACTGTACCTTTTTATTTTGTTAAATAAAAGTGTAAAATACACTGGGATGGAGCATATCAAAAGAGTCTCAATATAAGACCAGTTTCTGGGCTGATGCTGTGAAGCTCTCAGTAAGTGACTGGACTGGATGGTTTTAAACTGTTCCTCATAACAGGCATTAGACAAACAACCAATATTTCACATTTTGACTCATGAAGCTTGAGCATTTAACTGAAATCTACCTCTATTCTGATTATTTTGTGTTGAATATTTAAAATGCTTTGGTATGACATTTACTAAGAAAGTTGCTAAAAAAATTAACTTGACGCTGGTTTTATTGTATTGCCTTCACAAAAGGACTGAATTGAAGTTGACTGTGCTCTAACTGCACAAAAAGTTATTTCTTTTAGGTGTATAGTGTACCCATAAACATCTCACCATGAAAGGTGCTATATACAGTAAAAGATACCAGGATTCTTGCTTGATGATAATCACTTAATGAATGAACATAATTATCCTGATTACAAGTATGTGTGGAGTATGTGAATTTCCCCTTGGGATTAATAAAGTATCTATCTGATTTTGTTTCAAGATAAACTCAAAGACTAAATGTACACTGTCTGGACCTTAGATGAAGAAACCACCTGGACTGTAGATGTAATGTGCCAACCTTAAAAAAAAAAGAAGTCATTGTGTAAAGCACTAGGAAGAGGAATATCAACAAAGGAGCCATATATACTACATTATATAAGCAGATAAGAAATAATTCACTTACTGATAAGAACATTTCAATATTTTCGTGAACAAATGAACCGATGTCCTGCCAGTCCAAAATATCACCCAACCAGCTGTATTGTCGCTGCACTTCTTTCTTGCCTCTGTGCCGTGCAGAATGGGTGAAATTCTTTTAAAACAAAAATAAAAAGTTAAAAGAATCATCAAGGACATTTTGCAAGTGGCCAGCGTGTTCAGTTGACATACTTTAATGCAGTCTGAAGTGAAGGCTGTAAGAGCGCCATACCTTTACAAACCAGGAGTGGTAGAGCCTGTCCCAGAGCTCCAGAACCTGCTTCTCAATCACAGCAGTGCTATTCACCTTCTCTCCTAAAGCTGTGTGCAACTACAAATAAACAACAGTGTTAGACAGCAAGGGCACCATAGAGCTCCACTCATCTTCTATACTTAAAGCCCAGAAACACCAAAAGCATCTTTTGTCATTAACAATTATTATTTTTTAAAGCAGCTTTCATTAAAACTGAAACTGATAAGTGGCTGATTCAGGATTGTGTGGGGAATCAGTTCCTGCGTGGATTCAAGATCAGCTTCTGAAGCACATTGTGAGCTGAACTACAATTATTAAAAACGAGCATAGTGTGGCTGTTTAATCTCTTCTTTATAGGAAAGGAAGCTAATCAGAATACATTTCATGAGAATTCATCCATTTCTAAAGACATTTACAGCTGCTCTTCACAGTACATTGTTCTCCTTCCAGTAATTTAAAGTGTGTGATCATTTCTCATCAAGTATTTAGTTTGCTTTCAGACACAACACAGTGCTGTTCTTAAGGATTGCCCGCCTTACCTTCTGACTTATCAGCTCTCTCCCATATTGGTGCACATTACTGGCAGCAGAATTCAAGGCATTTTGAACTACTTGAGCTTCAGGAAGCAGGCTACCACCATATAAACATAAATAGAGATAAAAACAATTAATTTGAAACTGCAACAAAATAAAGAGTCAATACAAGAAAATCTCAAGTAAAACATTGCCTTTAGGATTTAACTAAAGTTAAACTGAAGTTGACACAAAAAGCTTTTTCTTAGTCACATAGTGGTGTACTGTTATTAATTTCTAATAAAGGTGCTGCATTTCGACAAGTTGTTCTGTACAATACCTTAGGATGATGGTCGCTGAAATTAGCTCTAATTAAAAAAGGCTGAATATTTTGTCTCTCTCTCTCTGATGCTGCCAAGTGTTTAAAAAAACAAAAATGACACCCATCAAACCACACATAAGCTTGAGTACTCTGAAAAGTGTTTATTGGCAGTAAGTGTCATGAAAACTTTTTTATACAAGTTGTCTTATGAAATGTATTTTAGTACCACAAATAACGTTTCACTGAAACCTTGCTTCTCTCTCAAAGCCCTATAATGCTAGATTCCAAATGTGGCATTTTCACAAAAGTGATAATTTTGTAAAGTCACTCTGGAAATTAAATAGAAGTACAATTCGGACTAAAGCCAGGAAGCACTTCTTTAATCAAAGACATATAGAAATCTGGGGTAAACTACCAAGTCATGTAGTTGAAGCAGAAAACTTGAAAACCTTTAAGAGGTATCTGGATGAGATATTGAGATGGTTTAGCTATTACCTAAATGACGAGCCTGAAAGACTAAATAAATGGTCTTCTCTTGTTTTGTTTTTTTTGACTAAACAGTGACTCCAAACTTTTCCATTATGATAACAGATTGTTTGTGTGTGGGACTGGCACCCAGTCCAATGCCTGTTCTGACTTGTGACCATTACTGCCTTGATATACTTTCACATGGGATGGTCTGTCACTGCAGAAGGGTGTGGTTGCCACACTGGGTATGTGTGCCTTTTGACACTAAATCATTGACATTGTCACCAGAAAAAGCACCCCAATACCTCATACCTCTACCCTCATGCTTTATTTACGGTGGGGCCCACACATCATCAGCTCACTTTCCCTGCATCTAATGAAGATGTTGTAGGGGCCAAGAGTCTCAGATTTGCATTTATCAGATGAAAAAGATGAGTTCCACAGTCTGTGTTTCTTGACTCAACACATCTCTTCTTCATCTCCTTCAGTAGTAGTACTTTCTTTGCAGCAATTTTACCATTAGGACATATTCCCACACTCTCTTTTGGACAACTGCAGTTGGGATATCTTTGTTGCTTGAAATCTATCCATCCTGTGCACATCTGCTCCCTCTGTCCTCCCCATATATTAGCCTCCTGGCCAGGAAGGAGCAGAGCTGTCCATCACTATATATATGTTTTGTAAAAACCCTAATATTACAGGTATCTGAAAGATACTATAATATATTAATTTAAGGCTTGTGGCTTTGGGTCTGATTTATTATATTAGTGCAGTCTAGTGCTATACTGTACTAAACAAAGACTGTTGTAAGCAACTTGATGATTTTCATTACAAATGGGACATTAATTAAATGTTTGTACTTACCACGAATGCCATCAGCTTCCTCTATCAACACAAAGAGACTGTCCTACCTTTCATATTTATTTTATGAAATATACAATTATTAAAAAATGTAATTGCCCTGATAGAATGTTTGATCATAATGAATTTACTTTCATTATTTAATTTCTAAGTGGCAGATGTGTCCACATCCCCAAAGACAAGTCACATGTTGGTGAACCCATATAAAAAATGTTTTTTTTTTCCCCTCACATGTACTTCCACATACTGATACTTTTTCCACCATCACAAACACATACACTTCATATTTTTGAAATCATAACAAAGATGCCGCTGACTATTATTAAGTCATATCTTATTCTCCGCATTCTGCTTACTTGGCCCATTCTGGATGGTTTGAAACAGTGTCATTGATAAGGTTGCTGGTCACCTCAATAATATGCATGCTCTCTTCATGGACCTGAAAATAAAGAAGCATGCAACTGTCACTTTTATGTCTTGTGCTCCTGTCTCCTCCACATGAATATGTCCCAAGTAACAATGTCAGAGGACTCTTAACCTGAGATGGTGTCAAAATTAATTCTCAAAAGTTATTTCTTTAACAATTAAAAAGTAGTAACAGTGAGACATATAGTATGTTACAAATCATCCAACCTGAATATTCAAATCTGTTGCAGATTTTAGGCTAAATAATTTGGGTATTTTGTCAGGGACAACTCATGAGACCAAAGAGCACCTGCTGATAAATGCTAATCATGGCATTGCAACCAGTCTTTA